>NW_027115007.1:488258-532977 GCF_000696795.3 Halyomorpha halys
ATATTATCATATTTATATTAATAGTAATTACTTAATTATTAATCAAGACTAGTGATAAAGGTTTTTATTTTACATTGCATTTGTTGGGAAATGAAAATGTTTGGTTCTTGTGGAAATGACAGCAACTACCTCCAGTTTGAAAAACAGGAAAATGAGATTTTTCATCAAATTTTGTTGATTAGGCAAGATCCTTATTTTTCTTGAAGGTTTTTTTCTGACAGATCGTTCTTTAGCAGTAGAGTAACTTTCTTTTAAGTTGATGATGAGGACCATAGGGCAGCGGTTCCCTAAGGGAGTGTCCCCAAAAGAATGTTGCTTTCTTAATATATTATTTTTAAAAAAATATTAAAAAAAAAAATCAAAATTCAAATAGCAAATATACAGTGCATTCCAGTATTTACTTTGCACTGGGTTTTTTTTCTTATTTCTTTACATACCTAACTGCTTTAAGGATGATTTTAGCAACATTTTTTTAGCTCAATAAGTGTGATGAAAAATTTTTTTCAGCTCAAAAAAAGTACTGTGGTGAAAACATTTTGGAAACTGTTGCCATTGGTTAGTTCAGTTGTAGGTTCCTCAGCCAGATTATTCTCAAACTCATAAACTTGAGGAGTTACCAAATTAAATCTTTTATTTCAGCATTATTATACAATAAATGAGGGAGGGATGGTTGCTCATCTTTGCCATCACTATCCTCTGTGTCTTTTTTCAGAATCTATATTAATTTTCAGGACAAGAGAAAGCGTTATCTTTCTCCTTGATTTGAGTATGCAGTACTATTGGTCACCGCTGGCACATTCATAAAAACAATCACAGAGGTTCTTTCTAAGAAATAAAAAGTATTAAAGATGTCTAAATTTTACATTTACTTAGAAATAAAAATTGAAAACAAAACTTTTTGCTATCATTGAACCAAGAAAGTATTGTTCATATTATACTGAATTTTGGAGGCTTTTCAAAAGTTAAAGCAGGTTTTATTTTTACTCATATCTTCCAGTATCGTCTTTCTTTGTCTCACTTCTTATCTTGACTTCACGGGCAAAGAAGTTTAGGCTAGGAAACTAGAAAATTTATTGCCGTGTACGGTGTTCTAAGCCCGACCAGGGGTTCCCCGTACACATTTTATGTTGAATTTATCCATATATTCATGTATTTATATATTTATATTATCTATTTTATGTATTTGTATTATATATCCCTAATGTGAATAAGTATACAATATATTTAACTCAAACACTAGATACCATACCCTTGCCAGGGTATGCTAGATACGAATATTTATAATTAATCATTGGAGTTCTCCTACGGTATGGTGTTTACCAATTTACTATGCTATTATTATGAAGTGGCATGCAGGGATTCTTAATTATAAAGTAAAGTCTTTGTTACATATTTTATATTTACAATCATATATATATTAGCAAGAATAATATGAGAGTATGGTAGATCTGTTTCCTTATCCTTTAATTGTTGTATTATGAATTGAGAAGTACCAGTTGGGATCTTCGATATTTATACTGAATAAGTTATCAATTCTATTATTGCCAATCAAGGTGCGTGCACCCGGCCACATCTGGTATCTACATTTACCTATATATTACTTTTAATGTTTTGCCGATTGGGTCATTGACCAGGCGAGGCGGTTCCTTTGGTATGCCGACAAAAGAACTACTTTTAGGTTCAACATTCCAGCTGGTGCCCCTCATACATATCATGCTGAATAATAGAACTGTGTCTTGTGATACTTTGCAAAATTTAGGGTTAAAGCACATGGTCCATTTAAATTGGTAAATAGAAAATAAAACTAACATTTATGTGTTTTTACAGGTCGTACTCAGGCCTAGAACAAAGAGAGTGTGCCTACGGGATCTACTCATCCTGATGGAACAGGAAAAAGAAACATGCCGGGGTTTGTTGCTATATAAATCGTACTTCAAGTGATCATACCTTTATAGTGGAAGCCCTGTAAAAATAATTTGTGATACAGTATTTAGTCTGATCCAAATTAGTCTCTCCTTTGCCTTTCTATCTTCTTGGTATCAAACTTGACTGAATCTCAGAAATGAGTCATGAATTTCGGTATTTATGACTATTCATTCATTAGGGGAATATTAGGGAGGCAGTTTTATTGAGAGTCAATTATTGATTCCTTTTAATTTGTGATAATAATAAAAAAAAAAAAAAAATCCTTGCTACTTTTTACATATATCGAAACAGAATTGGTTCAAAGCGCTATGTATATTTGTATAGTAAAATTATTTTAAGATTTTTTTATATATATTGCAAATAGATTTACGTTCAACTCTTGTATAAACTGTAAAAGAATTATTCACTCTTCCTGTGAAAGAATATTTGTATTTATATAAACACAAGATTTTATTAAGTCTTAATTTTAAAGCTGACTGACTGGATATTTATTTAAATTCATATAATTAGTATTATTGATTTATTGTGTTTAATTTGTACAGTTTTGATTTGTAAATTAAGTATTCGGCATAGGTTAGCATTTTATAGTTAATTTAATAGAGGTATACCAGTTACCCTATTTATAGTGAATCTATTATAATAAAAGATTTTTTCATGAAATTATTTTTATGTTATATCTTCTTTGTTAATATATATTTTTTTAGTCATCTTAGAGTGGCATCTACAATTTGTTGGTTTTGTTGAATGTTAAATATTTTGACTGACATAGGAAGCCAAACAGATTCAATTGTTTATTAGCCTTAAATGTAGAAATTTAAAAAAATGTATATTTTTAAAAATTACTTTATGCATAATTATCATGGTAAAGATTTTTTTTCTTTTTATTTCTTTTTAAAGTTCTAGTTTAAGTTTTATCTTATACCAGCTATTAACTTTCACCATTAGTATACCATTGTTGCAAAATATTTTCCTTTCGTCTTCACATCAAGTTGCAGAACAGAACCAGTCTTCATAAAAATATATTATAAAGGAAATCGTTCACAATTGATAATTTATAGTGTGGTCTTATCATGTTTCACTTATATAATGCTTAATTTATTATTTTCAAGCTGTTAATACAGTAAACTGAAGCATCCAAATTTGTTTAAAATTTTACTAAATATTCTTTTTAGTATTTTGAAAATAATTTATTTACAGTTCAACCTCTATCCATCCAACTTGAAGATTTAATGAAAAAATTCACTATATTCTTTGAAATATAAAATTAAAAATATAACTAAATACAAATATAATCAAATTTTGTGTATCAAAAGATTTTTTTGAGGGCTTTATATTTACACACAATGGCGTTTATGCATGTGTGTATTTATATATAAATGTATACGCATATACATAAACTTTAAACATTAGATCACTGATTTCTTTAGACTATATAATTTCTATTATTTTTTTCATATTTATAAAATATTTTGTAGTAAAAATCATAGGACCCTAGAAAAAAACTTATAAGTTCGATGTATAGGGGTTCAACTGTATATAAGGTTTTGTATTTTTTTAAATTTTATTAGTCTGGTTCATGATATACCTTGCAGTCTTGTTTTATCTTTCTTAATGTTAAAGAATCAAATTAGAAACCTCTAAACTTCGAAGGTTTTGTGATCATTTTGTTAGGAAAAACAGAGTTGTCTAATTTATTTATTTGTATTAAGATTCTAGTCTGATGAATACATAAGTTAATTTGAGTAAAATGTGCTTTATCAGGCTTGTGTGAGTTATCAGTTTCATGGTATATTAGATAAAGCCTTACAGTTTTGGTAGACTGAAGGTAATAACTAATAAGTTGAATATATTATCCCAGCAATGTTTTAGTATGCAGTTAACTAGTAAGAGTATGAATGCATTACTTCCCGATTGTTTGGCTTCTTTCCTATTGATCATCAATAAAATCTTGGGATGTGTATATGTGTAGATAATTATTGTCAGTGCCACTCAAATAATTTCTAATTTATATATATATCTATTATATAATAAATATATTTATATTATATATATTTATTGTACAATAAATATATACATTTACACTTTTTTTTTGTTTAAAAAAATATATAGATATTTATATATAACTGGAGGGTTCTGTATGTAACACTAGTACATATTTTTCTCGTTTCTTTCTTTTATGTAATAATTGAATAGTATCCAAGTTAAGTTATTTGCAAAATATGAAATAGGTATGAAATTATTATAAATGGATTTAATATTGTTATTTGTTTTCTTTTTCTTTTTTTTTTTTTTTTACATGTTATTTGTTGCATATAAATTGGTTATTGATTTTATGTTGCAACATTAAGTGTTAGAGAATTTTGTTCTTGAAAGATCTCTGAGTGATGTTAATATTTAAATGATTTAAAACCAAAAAAATATCTATAAACTCTATTATTACTTAATCACATGTAAATTAAGTGAAATTTCATCATATTTCTTTATTAACTAACATTTCATGAGGACTAATCAGCTTAACTAAATATTAATTTTTTTTTCATGAAAACTTTTTTAATTTATGAAAAATTTATACAGAGTGATTGAGGCTTAAGCAAAAATTAATTATGAGCAATTATACAGTTTTATCATTTATTTTAATTAAATTTTGCCATTTATTAAAACTCAACTATCCAAGTGAAATGAAAATGGTTTTTCTGCAATATTTTATTTCACCATCCTCGATGTTAATGAAAGATCTTAGTAATTTATTTTTATTTTTCTACATACAGTCAATCTCTATTTATCGAGTTTGAAAATTTCTTTTAAAAAATGGATTTGAATAGTTCATTTACTGCTTCAATCATATAGTATCAAATTGCAATTTTCTACACCCTTTCCTAGTTTTTGTGATTTTTTTTTTCATCGTTTATTATTCATCCAACTATCTAAGTATATTATTAATTCAAATTTAATGTTCGCTGATTCTGATGAAAATAAAAATGTTGTTTACGTTAAAAGAAGTTGAGATAATTGCGACTAATTTATACTATCCTTTATTCCCTGAATGTTTTTTATTTCTATTATCTTGAAAAAATGGTGCATTTTTCTTATTTATGTTATTACAATTGAATTGGTTAGCTCAGAGATGGCACATGTGTCATTAGTGAAAATAGCTCATGTATTGTTTCTGAAATAACCGATTCAATTGTTCATTCTTATATACTTCATCCTAAAAATTAAAAAAAAAATTAATACATGTAATGCATCTGTTGAACATTTAATGCAAGATATGTTTTAAAAATGAAAAACTCGATATATAGAGATCATGAATAATTAGTGTTATTCAACTGTATATCTATTTTTATCCATTAATCATCTTTATGATTTTTACTATTTCTAATAGAAAATGTAAGCCTGTGTTTCTCTTTAAAATGACAAATAGTTTTCATGAATTCTTTCAAATTTAATTTTATAATAATAAAAATAACTTCCCTTCTTTATATTATTTTTTTCTATTAAAAAAACTGTAAACCAACATAACTAATTTTTCATAAAATAAAGTGGTATATTATTTGATATTAGTTTTTTTATAGCATAGTTAACTCTGTTAATAATTGTCAATGATTTAATTATTATTTAAACCTCAATCTCTGCACAGTCATATGTTTTTTTCCAGAACACCTTTTATTTTTATTAAAAAGAAGTAAAATATTGCTTGTTTTGAGCCATTAATAGCTAATTTTTATTATTGCCCCACTGTTTTTAATATAGTTACCATAAACAATATCATTGCTGTTTTATAATGTTATATTTTATAATACTATTTATCATTATTCTAAATCATGAATAGGTCCTCATAAATAACATTAAAAAATGTTGTTTGAAAAAACTCCTTTGAGAGATATGGAGTATTTTTGTACCTATCGATTGCTGGCCTTAAGCAGCATTATTGTTATTTGAATATGTTCATTAGTTATGAATAATTTGATCATTACATAATTATATCATATTGTTATCCCGTATAAGATAGAAAATGTCATATTTTTCTATAATAAACGCAATATTTAAAATTTTGTATATTCGCCTTAGATAATTTCCAGTAATTTAGGTTATAAGTATGTACAGTTATTTAAAAGTAACATTTATATTAGTCCGAAAAATGCCTTAAATTTTTTACTTTTCAGTTGTTAGATGAAACAAATTTATAAATAGGCACTGTAGCAAGATTCCAGCCAGCACATGTAATAGTTTGATATTTTGTAAGACTTGTTTTTTCCATTTTAAATAATTTGTAATAGATTTTAATTTAGTTAATAATTCCCACCGATTTGTATTTGCAATTTTTTTAATTTCTGAAATAAAGCTGTATGAATTGATGTGTGGGCTGGGTCGTATTCTGTGGGTGAAAGTATTTTGTATAATGGTATTATTGTGTTGGACACAAATATACAGATTTATTTTTGTATGTGATTGTCTCTTCCATTTCTTATATCATTTGTAGTAATATAACAAGCACTTAGCTGAGTTGTATTTTGAGTAAAACCAACAGAACTGATTAATTGTTTCTCCCTTCTAAAGTTAATAATTTTTTTCTAATTATATATTTTTTCCAAATATCATGGACTACTTATTACAAGTTAGTATATGTCTTTGAATTTATACTTAAAAACCAAACGAAAAAAATATGAGAAAGAAACGTCTTAGAGTTATTTATAAAATGCTTGCATTATGAATTGTTTCGAAACATAGGTATTTTGAGCTTTTATAAAAGATAGCCAATAACCAATAATAATAAAACAAATAAAGTTTCTCTATAAGTGCAATTGGTTTTATATGTACGTTAAAACATAGCAGGGACCAGATTTAATAAAGTTTTAACTTTTTCATTAAAGATGAACTAATGTGTACATATGTAAATTTTAATATTAAGTGTTGTGATCATAAATGTATTATATGAACTGTATCATACAAATTACCAAACTGTACATTTTAACAAAACTAATTTCTTCATAGTGGTGTAAATTGCATATTAAATTGTGTTCATTATTGTTAAAGCAGTCATATTTAAATACAACCATGTTTTAAAATAACTTCTTTTACTGTCCCATGTAATATTTAAAAATGGTTGGTCCAAAGATACATTCCAGTGGTGTTCAAGCTATGAAATTTTAATACTTTATGTAACTACGATAAACTAAAACATAAAGTTACTAAAGCGTATTATGTTTCCCATTTACATAAATTGTGTTGGTAGTAGTATAACATTACTCACTTCTAAAAGAAATTAGAAATTTATTTGTTAATTTTCAATTTTTTATGACTTTAAAAAATTCTTAAAAAGAACAATTTAATAATGACATTAATATTTATGGGAACTATTGATTGTTTGTACAATGGGAAAAATAGTTGTTCAGAGAATCAAGAGTTTCAGATGATTTGGAAAATATAATTAAGTTTTAATTTTATTTCAAATCCAGAATTTTTTGTTGGAGAAGAAAATACTGTATTCTTCCTTTTTCAGATTAATTTTGAAGTCCTCAGCTTATAAAGTCTGCTCTTCTAAAATAAAGTTAGTATAATTCAATGATCAGGATAATTCTTGAATGATTGCCAACCTTTGCGGAGAGCCAAATTTTTAAATTTACTAGCCAATCAATCTGCAACACACGTTAATGTCCATAAAAAAATAATTAAAAGAAAGAAGAAATGTTCGTTGCAAAATCCCAAAATTAATCTACAAAAACTTACCTTACATTGTTTAATTAAAAGGTTATTGTTGGGTGAAACACATTAATGTTGATAAAAAAATAATTAAAAGAAAGAAGAAATGTTAGTTGGAAAATCCCAAAATTAATCTACAAAAACTTACTTTACATTGTTAATTAAAAGGTTATTGTAGGGTGAAACTTTTATTAACAGACCCATTACATGGCAGAAAACCCTCTTGAAGGACAATTTTATCAAGGTCTCGACTAATAAAATATATGTTTAATGCATCTGAGCTTTTCTATAACAGGACCTCTCCACACCCAACATGGATATAAATTTTATTTTCCACCATCAGTTTTCACTCCTATATAGCAGACAAAAGTCAGTAAATTTGTGATTCAATTATGGGAAATTTGGTAATTCCAAAGCAACTATTGATCGAAGATAATCAATCTCTTAATTGAATCATGGATATGAAATGGAAGTCAGTGTGGAAACTTAATTGATAGTAGGAGGAAGTAGAGATCTACTGAATCCATGAATATTGCCTATATGTTTCCTGTGTTGAGATGTGATTTATTCTCTGCTGTGGTTCATGCTGGTAACCCCATACTACAATTTAAAAGATGTCTCAAGCTTCTCGATATTTGTGAATTAATAATATTGAATTTTGGGCATAATGTTAAATGAAATTGAAAAATTTCATTTTTTCATTCAAAAAGCTTTTATTCCGGAACCAAGTTCACAATGAACTTAAATGATTGCTTATGGCCTGCCTAGTTCTTGGTTTAAATAATCAGATCGTTTATATATACTTTTCACATTCAATCAGAGGATTGAGACTTAAGGAGTTGTAGAAATAGTTTATGTTTGAAGAAAGAACGGAAATAGGCATTAAGAAATGCCAGAAGTTGGATGAAGGAATGAGAAAGAACGCCAAAGGAAGTAGTTCTATGTGATGTATAAATATTGATAATCAAGCAGTGTATAGAGGAACAAAGTAAGGATTTCATTATTCAGAGTAGCATAATTAACAATTTGGAGCAATGGGAGATAACCAAAAGTGCACCAATCTTTTGATGTTACAACGCTCTTCTGTATACCCTTCCCAACAGCTGGCTTGCAGTGAATTAATAGAGCATTCATCAATTGCACACTTTTGAGCTTTGTCTGCATTTGCTTTGAGTATTACTCGATTTATCTAACAGCTAATATTGAGGACGAACTTGAAACCATATGGAATTTATTTGAAGGATCTTGAACTGTGTTCTCAAAAGCTATTTCTGCAGCTTTCATAATCATTTCGGTTCCCGATTTTAGCGAGCGCGACACTCTTTGGTATTTGATATTTTGCGTTAAAGATTTTTCTTGTCAACTAGGTACTCCTGACTTGGGGGTAATATTTTCTTCGTTAAATATAATCTCTGAATACTTTTACCGAATATAGGGATATTTTTTTTCTTAAGCTGATGAAATATATCGGCAGTAAATTGATTTCGTGACGCGATAAGAAATAAAACAAAAGTGGTGAGAGGGGAGGGCAATGATGGTCAATTTTAATAGGAAAATTTTTATATTGTTGCAGGAGAGTAGCAGCTTACAATAATTTAACAATCCGGGCAGTTCAGTGATTGAGTGAACTACTGTTATTTTATTCTCTTATATAATTGAGGTTGGGAACGATTCTCTGAAAGCTCTGCTGCGAGTCACTACAAGCTACCATAGTGTGTCTCGTGAAACGGTGAAGGTCTTAGCAGAAGGGATTTCTCTTACCACATGTTGAAATATACTTACAAGAAAGAAGACCCTGCAGGTTAGCCAGATAATATCAGGCGAGAATTGGGGAGGATACCAAAAAGTGGAAAACCCTTGTCCAGTAGGACACGATGGAAGAGTGGTACCGGAGGTAGGTGATGAATGGAACCTTGAGGCAGTACTTTTCCACCGTCCGGTCACGGTTAAAAGCAAAAGTGGGTTCTCCCAAACTACTAGATCTCCCAATTTCAGCCCACTACAACCTAGGGCGAAGAGTACCGGCGCCTGGAAGGCCACGAAGCAGAAGAGGATAAGAAACAACTGGGAAAAATAAAACAATTATTTTCTAAATTTTAAATTGTTACAATTGCAGACTTTTGTTAATCGAACTGCAGATGCTCACAGGGCAGGGTAAGGCTGAATAAATAAGACCCCCAGGCCGGATTCGAACCGGCGCTGCTGTAGTCACGAGCCAGTTAAAGTTGGCGCCTTAACTCGCTCGGTTACAATCGGCGCTTTAACTTCCAAGCGCTTTCCTTTCCATACACCCACAACTTTTGAAGAATGGTTCCTCTCACGCTTGTCACCCGTTAGATTAGGAGACGCAGGAGGTCCTCTCAGCTAGCGCAACCTCATCCTTTGTAATGTTCCTAATCCTTATCTATTTTAGCCTATATCTCATTCCTCCCTACCTTCTAACTCTATTAACCCCGAGAATATGATTAAACATGCAGTATCAGTACCTTTTGAGAGATCATATTAACCTACATCGATGCACTTTTAATCAAAAGTTCTTCGTTTCGATGAAGCATTCAAATGATCATATCTGAACTCCTCAGTAGAAAACCGTTACCTAAGGTGGTGAGAAATCTGGCCAGAGACATGGGTGGCCAACAAAATATTTGCAAACACGAGCACCATCATCAGTAACGACAAAGAGACGTTAGCAAAGGAGGTATCGAGTGACTTAATTTAAAACCTAGCAAAGAAGATTTGAGTAAAGTAATCACTACTTCATTGGTGACCTCGAAGAGGGGTAAGAAGAAATACTGAAAATAGTTATTCGACCAATGGCTGACATGTTTAGAGCCTAACGTGAACAATGGCATAGCCTGTTTTAATTTATTTTCATGTAACCCTTACTACCAGATCGAAGCACTGTATCCGGGATAAAATGGTGGGTATTAATTTTAGCAGTCTGAGGCTCAACACACTAGTGAGCCGAAAACTGGACAAAATGAGACATTCATTACAGACACATAAAACTGAGCTAAAGGAGTTCTTGGAAAAATTATCTGAAGGCGTTCCTTTGAATAAAACAATCACCACGACCGGATAATAGCTGAGGAGATAGCTGAATGTGTACGTGGTTCTAGGAAAACACATAGAAACGGCATATTGTATAGCCAACTTTTAAAAGAGCCTATTATAACACAAACTTGAGGGACCGGGGCCACCACTGCAACTGCAGACTTAGTACAACTCGAAAAGACTGATAGGAAACTTCAAACCAAAGCAAGTTATGTTTTTTGGTCACGGCTAGCTTTCCTATCTTCTAATTCTGGTCACAGTGTGAAAATGAATAAACACGCAGTACCGAGGCCTTCTGAGAGATCATATAAAACTATGATTCGATATAACACTTTTGCCAACGATCGTTTATTTTTGAAAATAATAGGCTTGTTGTATACATGGCAAGCAATAAACACCCCCTGACTGGTTAACAGATTGGAAATTTATCCATTAGAATGACTAACATTAAATTATTTACAATTTAATGACGTCAGTCCTAGCAAGTCAAAAACTCCTCTCTCTTTGAGAGGATCTTTGACACGAATTTAACCAAAAATAAAAATACATTTTAGCGCAAAACTCGGCTATGGTATTGTAAAACTGATAGAAAAACCTATTCAATCCAAAAATCTTTGGGTGGTGACGGAGATTTGTTTCTATCAAAAGTCCTAACGTTATATTGGGAAAGAAAATAAATTTCTGTATTTTAGCTATTGTATCTTAACCAATGCATTTTTAGTTATTCTGCTTTTAAAACCACTTTCTAATAAGAAGAGAATACCTTCAATACTCTTGCTATTTTAATTAGTTTTGTTTATAATTCACTCAGAAAAAATTATCAATTGAGTTCATTCTCCGATCAAGACAAACTGTTTGGCTAGAATAAGGGTCATCACATAATTCCACCTATGTTTTAACTGGATAAAGACGATTTCTTACTGCTCTTAGAAATAATACCATCCTCAGACTATTTGTACACTAAATATTACCAATGAGTAATGTACATTTAACCAATGCAGACAAGAACCTTGTTTTTATCGAGCAAGATCTGCCATTTAATCCGTTGTAGGAATGTAAGTAATGACCTAGTAAGGAGAAAAAGAATTGGTTTTGAATTTTCGTCCGTTGAGATTCGTATTGTAAAATCTAAAAAAACCCATATTATCTTTTCCCTCCCTAGAGCTAATCTGAATAAGATGAAATTTTAGTTCGTGGTGATTTTTCTTGAATTTACTCCAAAATAAATTCATTTCTTTCTGTTACAAAAAGATAGAAGTAATAATCAATAATGTTAAGCAAGGAATTATTGTTTTCTATTAAAGTCTTGACTTGGATTGATTTATAACCTCCAAGGAGCCTTACATCTTTGAGTAACGTGTTTGAACTGAGCGCCCAATCAATCTTTTACAAATATCTGCCTTTTAAGTTTTCCTAAAGTATTTATGAGGCTTGTACACTGTTTTTTCCAGTCTGTCAAATCGGTTTCATCATTGTCAAGAGGTCACAAATTTCACCCCATATCAATGGATAATATTAAAAAAATTGGAACTCACGATGGGACTTTTCATTGTGATGAAGTTTTAGCATGCTATATGCTTCGATTACTCAGTCCTAATGCTGATATTGTAAGGTCCAGAAGCCAAGAAGTTCTGGATACATGTGATGTTGTTGTTGATGTTGGTGGTGTTTATAATCCAGAAAAAAAATTATTCGATCATCATCAAAGGGATTTTACTATTTCTGCAAGTTCTCTTATACCTGGGAAACCGTGGACTATTAAGTTGAGCAGTGCTGGACTAATCTATTGCCATTTTGGCAAAGAGATTATTAAGAAGGTTGTAGAAAATATTGATGAAACTGCAGTAGATGGTCTATTTCACAGAATCTATGAAGGGTTTATCCTTGAAATTGATGCAATTGACAATGGAATCCCTATATGTGAAGGTGAACAAAGGTACTACATTTCCACACATTTATCTGCTCGTGTTAAACATCTCAATCCTAGTTGGAATCAGCCAAATGCAGATGTAGATTGTGCATTTCATAAGGCAATGAAAATGGTTGGAACAGAATTTGAAGCTAAAGTAAACAATTTGTATTCAAATTGGTGGCCAGCCAGAATTATTGTTAAAGAAGCAATTAGTAATAGATATAACCTGCATCCTACTGGGGAAATTATCGAGCTATCTCAGTTTTGTCCTTGGACTACTCATTTGTTTGAAATTGAAAAAGAAATGAAACTCGAGCCAACAATAAAGCATGTTATCTTTCCTGCTTCTCTAGAAAGAACTGTATGGAGAGTGCAAAGTGTTCCCTTAGAAGATGAGAGCTTTCAGTTGAGAGTCCCTCTAAAAGAACAATGGAGAGGTTTGAGAGATGAAGAGTTAAGTACAGTTTCAGGTATTGAAGGCTGTATTTTCGTTCATAGTTCTGGTTTTATTGGTGGAAATCACACTAGACTTGGAGCAATAGAAATGGCCAGGAAAACTTTGGTTTCGTGATGATTTAAATTAGGGTAAGCCAATTTTATGAGACAGGAAACTCCTACTGTTTATTTCTGTCTTTGAACTTGTCAAAGATAATTTTATGTTTCAGGGTATTACCCATTAATTTATTAGAAAAAATAGTGTGAATATAGGTTTCTTATATAACAGCTATTGGTAAAATAATTATTTGTAGCAGCTTGTTTAGGATAATGTAACCTACCTTTTGTAATTAATGGTATTAAGCAATATTTTTAATTTCAGTAAAAGTTGAGGCATTCAGTTGTTCAACAGGTTAACTGAATTTTTGCATTATTGGATTTTTCAAATTATAATTTCATAAATTATTGAAAGAATCTTTAGGAAGTTTGTTTTCTTGAGAGAATAATGTTGATATTAAGTTATGGTGAGTGATTTTTGTTTGAAGGTAAAAACGTTGTAATTGCCAAATATGTTAAGATTGTATAATTTTTCATTTTGTGATTGTGACTGATTACCTCAATTATAGAATAGGCCTTAGGAGTAGTGGTCTTGTCCTTATACCTTCCTGTCTGGAAACTATCAAGTAATTTTGTTGGTTGCTATTCAGAACGAAGAGATTATTTAAGTATTGAAACTCAAATCTGGAGTACATTGGAAGGTTGTTTGTTACATTCATTTTTAAGTTCATGCAAAGCCTTGTAAATGTTTGTTATCACTAGCTCCCATTATTTATTAATATGTAATTTTATGATTGACAAAATAAAATTGAACATTAAGGAAATGTGTTATAAAGTCTGGTACTACAAAACAATTTCCTGCAGCAGGAACTTCAAAACCTTCTCATATACAATTCTACTAGTTAGTACAGACCTAAAGGATCCTTTGGAGAAGTTGTTTATCCCTTTTCAGTTAGCATCAAGTTGACAGCTGTGATCAAATTAAAACATTAATAATTGTATAAGTAGGAATTGCAAATTTCTGCTGATACTTGTTTACACTAGTCCCTCAAATTTTTTAAAATATTCGATTTATTTTTTAAAAATATTATGAAATCATTAATAACCTAATAGAACCTATAAATATGTTAAAGTTAATACATACTTTTTTTAATAAAAAAAAAAGTTTTTATGTTTGCACAGATATAAAATTATTCTTTTTCAATGATTGTATTTATTTTTATTTAGTCACTATATTAGTTTAAAAGTTGACTTTAATATAATTGTACAAATAGTGGTTTGTATTTATTTATTATCTCATTCACTCTGATTAAAAAGGAATATTAATTTGAAGCTTGCTAACCATGAATAAACAGGGTCCAAAATTTCTGTATTTTAAAAGCCTTAGTAAGAAGATATATATTGCATGTTATGATTTCTCATAATTACAGAAACATATTTGATACTTCGGAATGTGGACTAAAATAAATAGTAAATATTTTTTTACTGTTGTTTTGTCATGTTGACATTTTGGCGTAAGTTGTAGACTTTTTTCGGAACTGTGTAACAAGATTGAGTGGACTGGGAAATGAAATGTAGTGGAAACACAGGATTGTGCTACACTTAATTTCTAATACAACTTGTATCTTATATTTATAGGCCTAAAGAAGCACTGCAACTTCAACAATCAGTCTTACCAATTTGATGTTTATTGGCGGTACCGGTTCGAATCCGGCCTGGGACGTCGACTTTTTTCATTGCGTGGCGGTCCCACAAAATGAAGAACTTTGACCCCCAACCATGGTTAGGCAGTATAGGACTCCAATGGGAGTCTTGGCCGGAAAAAAAAAAAAAAAAAAAAAACTTCAACAATATCTTCCTAATTATTAATATAATCAGTTTATTAAAAATTGATCATACAGAATGTATTGATTGCTTACTTTATAGTGGAGATAAATATATTTCCACTAACATTACAAACAATACTATTAAAGGTTCTCTCTTTTCTGAAAATTACAACTTTTCCATTAATTTTACTAAAAGAGAGAACCTTTAATTTTATTTTTTGTAAAGCCAGTGGGAATGTTCATAGCACCACTGTGATGTAACCCTTCGATACATATATATATTATATTATATTTCCCAGAAAAATATTAAAACCACTCTTAAATTTGGACCTAATATAAAATCCTGCACCTGAAGGACTTAAGTTGAACTAAATAAGATTGGTGTATCTTGGCCTTTTTCTTGCTATGCATCTCTGATATGATGCATCTCTTGCTATACATATTTAACCAACTCTAGATTACCGGAAAGTAATGGATCACTGTTACCCCCTGATTAACAAGAATTTCAAAGGCATAAGACCTACAAAACCACATCTAACAATCCAGTACAAATATGCTTTTAAAACAAGATGGTTCTGGATGAGACAAGTCAAACAACAAAATAGAAATATTTACTGAATACACATTTTTTGCCCCAAATTGCTGGCCTTCGGAGCAACAAGGAAATAAATTCCTTGTGGTAAATATGACATTAGTAAATAGAAAAAACAAGATGAATAATTGAAGTATTAATAGAGATAAAACTATTAAAAAATATAAATCAAATAGTAATAAATGAGAAGAGATATTATAGCAAAATTATGACAAATATGTAAAATAAAATTTAGAAATAATTTTTTTAAAAACATTAAGTTAATAATAGTAAATTCAAACAGTAATATTATAAAAGTATTAAGAATGAAATTATGACAAGCTAAGAGATTTAGATAAATTCAGTAAACAAGAGAGAAACAAAAAATTATATAAAATTTAACTGACAATGCTATTTAAAAAAAAAAAAGTAGATAATTGAAGATAAAAGAAAATAATAATAGCAATGAACCTGAAGGTCCAATACCACCTACATACATCTACCCATTAATGCCCTACCAAACCTTATCAGTCTTGAAAATCCTTCAGTCTACCCCTTGGTTTGTTTTTTTGCATTTCAAAGAGCCTCAATTTTACTTATTCAGCATATCTCAGTCCATATATTTTGCATATTCACTTACTCCAGTGCTAACTCTGATTCTGATTAAAGATAATCAATTAATTAATTTTACAAATAGAAATTAATACGGCTTTTTTTATCTTAAATAGATTGAGGTAAATTTATTTAAGGAAAAAAAAAACAAGCACATAAAGAAGTATCAATTTATATATTAGAAAAATATTACTTTAAAACAAAAGATGTATAAAAATATTAATATAGTGTGTTCACTAGTTCAAGAAAACATTAATTAAATATAATATTTAATGATGTAAATCTTTTTAAAAACACTCAATTAAGTAATTATATAACAAAGGAGCGAGCAGTAACTGAAGTTAGGTTTAGATGTCTCGAATTCCTAGTGAACAGATCTGAAACAAATTAAGGATGAAATATAGAAGTTTTAATTGTTATCTCATAAGTAAACTGAACCATAATTTATTGCTAGTACAAATAATTGGTGATAAAAATTTTATTTAATATTAAACTTCAACAATTATTACATACTAGGTGACATATTTAACATTTGTTGAGTAATTTCTAGGATTTAACTCTCTTCTATAAACATAATCTAGGAAGAGCTACTGTGTACTTCAGCCAAAGTGGGAAGATCAAGATTTATTCAATGGGGTCTGTCAAAAGACAAATGTTAGCTACAATGGGTCAATAATCAATGGGATCAACTTTGCTAATGTTTATTTAATGAAAAACAACAGTAAAGTAAAATTTTTTCAGAAATCTTCTTCATTTCAGAAAATTCATTAGCGGATGCATAAGAAGAATCCTGCGATGCGGGTTTCACACTGTTTTTCAATTTTAGGCGCTTTTTAAACATTGCTCAACTTAACTAAATATCAGAAAATGATTCAAAAGTGATATAGAAACGTCCCTTCCTGCGGGTTTGCCAGGAAGGATGGCTTTTTTTGTGTTATGATCTTTTCTTGTGCAATTGTAGCATGTGGTACATTGACCAACATACTCGCTATAAGTGTGTATTTCAAAAGTAAGGTTACCACAGAGGGCAGGAATGGCGGATTTCATACCGTTTTCCAATTTTAGGCACTTTTTACTTAAACTTACTTGATTTAACTATCTTAAGTGTCTTCTTCCCGTTTTAAGTTAATGTTTTAAAAGTGACATAGTACCCTCACTTGCTGGGTGTTTTCAGAGGAGCGGATTTACTGGAATGGATTGCTGGTCTCGGTTATTTTGATAAATTAATTCTATAAATTTTCTACATGTTATGAATAAACTTGGTTAAGTCAACAAATAGGAAAGTCCAATTTCACCAATCTTGGTTAATATATTTAATAGACTGATTGGTCTATGATAACCAATTTGCAATATCCTTATGGAATTAAGGAATTGTCATAACTTAGGCTATTTTCAGAAATGATAAATAGTATTTTAATCAAAAAATAAAAATCTGTAAACTTTTGACTGGAAAATAATAGTGTTTTTATTGAGATTTTTAATAACAATCCCAAGAAAAACTACATTGAAATGCACTTTTTTTCTGAATTAAATATTGTAATTATCAAATATATTACTTAATTTAATAACAATACCAAAGAAGTAGATAAATTAATCAATAGCACATACCTTAAAAAGTACTACTTCTTCAGCAAGTTTGTAGCTTTTATACATTACTGCTGAGAATGAATTATCAACAATTCCAAGCAATAGAGTGTTTGGTATAGCATGTGAAAAGCTTTCTCCCAATGCTGGTGCTAATACTTTAATTTCTTGACTTATTTTTGTAGTCAGATGATTATTCAATATTATCTGTAAAATGACCATATAACTAACAAAAAGAATTTTCAAAAAACAATGTTTTTATTTTAAGTAAAAAATATCATAAAATTTAAATCTTTACCTTAAAAATTATATTCCCTAATTAACATAGAAACTATAGTTGTGCTTTTTCACAAATTAGATTTTTGCTGCCTTACGAAGATAGGAAGACTTTTTATCCATACAGAAATTAAATGAAAAAAATCTTTGTCATTAGAACAAAACATTTCTCCTCTCATTTTATGTTTTCCACATCTAGGAATTCATTTGGTTTCTAATCTAATCCATGTAATAGATGTAACACATACTATAGTTAATATGTTTTTGATGAATTCTTCAGTGATTCTAAAGCATGGTCCCATACCAATTTTATTGCATTTCATCCACTACTTATGCTTACTTATACACAAATGTATTTTTCTCAATACATCTTTGTTTCGAAAATGGTTTGTCCAATGTAAGGATACATACCAATGAGATAATATAAGAATATGTTTTATATTTACATTTGATTACCAACAAAAAGAGGTCATAAAAAATTTTAAAAAATAGTTATACCAATAGAAATGGTGAGGAAGCTCTACTATCCTGTGAACTTAGCAGATTTTTAAATCATTCAGATTGGTAATTAGGCCCATAAACTTTTAAAGATAATGAATGATGAATATTATACCCTAAAAATTAATTAATAACACAACGAGCAGAACCTTTAGTCATTTCAGAGGCAATAGCAGTGTGCTAGATCATTCTTTCCTAATAAATAAAATAATTGCCCCAGACTGCTCATTTAATACACCCAAAGCTAAATGAAAAGGTCTGGAACACACTCTTGAACCCCCACCATTTAGTTCAGATTTATCACCATATAGAAGGCAATAATAAATAAATAATTTATAAATTATTGGTAACAAAAAAATACATCAATAAATTTTTCAAAATAAACAAAATTCAAATATACTTACTGCTACACTATGCTCAAGAGCTAAGTCCTGCAGTTTTTGTATTATCATGCTGATATACCTTGTCCTGTCAATGTGATTGGTTATTCTCAAAAATGGAAAAGTAAAACTATCAATAACTATGCACTTAATCTGTGAATTTAACAAATATATGAGAAAAAATTAATACATTAAACGAAAACATATTTCTGTGTTTATACATGATACATGATTTAAAATCAAGAACTAGATATTTATAAAAAGAGAGTGAACTGAAATATAAATTTTTAAAAAACTGAAAATAATATTTAAACAAATTACTTTTTTATTTATTCTGACAAGTTCAAAAAGTTGTTCAATGACAGACATGAATTTCAAAATGTTTTCTACTTCAAAGTAATGAACACCAGCTAAAACTGCATCAGGTGTGAAATTGGTCATATCTTCTTTTAAGTTATAAATAGACGCTACTTTAGAACAATGATAACTTGCCCCAGAAGCAATTTCTAAAATTAGAAAAAAACAGTTAATATCCAAGTATTATTTTTCATTTATTTATTTTCACAAAGAGTTTTTAATAGTCGTCAGAATGATTCCTCCTAAAGGAAAAGTCAGCTTAATCTATTAAATTAAATTTTAAAGTTAAGAACTAATAACTTTCCTGGATCAAAAAATGTACAGTGAATTCTTTACTAAACAAAACCACCAAAATATTCCAGAATTTCCTAAATGCTTAACATCCTTTCTGAAGTAATCAAGAATATTTTTATTTTTTTTATTACATATGATAGAAAGTAATCTCTTTTCAAAACCTACAGAGTGAAAAATGAATGGAAAATCTAAAAACTTCCAAAAGTTTATAAAAGAAATCTTCAGGAGCACACAAAATTATATCAATGCTGGAGAAATTGTCATAAATGTGCTAATGATGAATGTATAATGAATAATGTAATGATGAAGAAGAATAGAAGAAAAAAAAAACACATTTGTTTGATCATGATAAGAAGGGAATTGAAACATTCACTAATAAATCAGTGGAAATTTATCATCCATCTAAGTCTAAAAAAAAAAAAAGCAAGAAGACTAAAAATGACAGGTCACTGCAAGCATCTAAACATATACCAATGAAAAAGGGAGGCATTATCAGATTGTTTTTAAATGTTTTTGAGTCTCTCGTTGATGTATCCTTTTTTTGGCTGCTGGTGTGAGGTGTACTATACTTGACCAACATATTTCTGATCTTTATTTTTGTCTTGAGGATGCCTGAATTGATAAAATGTTGACTGAAAAATGAGTATTTTAGAGCCCCAAGACGTTGTGTTTGGAATATTCCAATTATATCCCAGCAATTAATTTGTCAAATTTGAATTTTCCTGATTTCATATTAATATAATTGCATTAATAATTAATTTATATAATAAATAAATATTGATTATACAGCAACATAAGAAAGGAGAAAAAATTTGAACAGGCAAAATGGATTCCCTCTTCATCACAGCGATTCCAAACAAGGATGTCTGTAGCTGAATTGAAAGAAATTTATATATTTTTAAATTACTTATAAATTAAAACTTTAAGTGTTTGTTAAATTCTGGAAGAAAAAAAAGGTCAGGACATTAATGGGTTAATTTATAATACAATCCAAGCATAGAAGAAAATTGTTTGAACTTTGAATGGTAACAGTAATGCATGACATTTTTGAGAAAAAGCCCTACATGATAAATAAGTAATACATGAAAATATTTAAATAATATAACAGAGGATAGTTAGTATAGTGCAATATCTTTATATTTTTACATTCATAAATGTACTTTCAAATGCATAAATATATCAGAAATTTCATGTGACATTAATTAAGTAAATCAAAGATGTATGATGTTTCACGGGTAATATATACTTCCAGAATTTAATCACCAATTAAACTTATTTACTACATGAAATCAGTACGCTTCAACAGCTAGATAAATGAGTAATATTTAACCTCTCAAGCGATCCACACTAAAAGTTGACTCTGTATCAATAAAAACAGATTCAGATTCTAATCCACCTAAGGCACATGGTAACTGAACATTTACACAGAGTTGCAATCTGAAAAATTAATGAAAAATCCTATAGCAATAAACATAAAACTTGAGAAAATAATTTATTACATACATTAACAATGCTATCAACAGATCAACCTTAGAATTGGAATGGACGCAATTAATATATTATTGTACAAACATTATCTTACACTAATTGAGTTTTTCCTGATCCTGGAGGACCACATATTTGTAAAAGTGATCCAACTTGAACTCCTCCACCCAGAATTTTATCGAGTGATTCACTGAAAGTAGGTATCTGTTCATTCATTTGCTCATTCTAAAATAGTAATAACAACAGTAGCAGTTGAAAAATACGATTAAACTTCTATAATTCATCATTCAACTCACTCGTAAAAGCTGAGCAGCAGTTATAGCCCCGGGACCTTGCATAAGGGCTTTAATGTCATCAAAGTTAAGATTAAATGACTTAAGGATATCTAATGCCTTTTGTTGATATTCTATGGACAAAAATATGTTCATATTATGCTTACATAAGACTGATTCATACATGAGAATCAAAAATGTATGAATTACCTATGTTACCTTCAAAGAGTTCTTCACACTTATGATATCCAGCTTTACCTAAAGCTGATATAACAATATCTGAAAGAGATAATGTAAACAGAGGTCTCATTTTTTATTTTTAAAGCAGTTCAATAAAATTTATACTGCTCAGAATACTATCACGTATCATTGTTCTGAAGAGACTATAGTTACAACCATGATTGTAAAAAAAGAGTTCTAAATAGAAAAATTAAACTTGTTATTTGAAATTGCTCTTCAAAAATCAAGTCTACGGTAACAAAAACATTTCAAACGTAATGATACTTTTCCTCCAAAAGTTTTGGACCAATTAGATAAAGTTTTATGACGTGTAAAAATCATGACGACTACAACTTCTAAACATTAAAAATATTTTTCAAAAATATTTTGATCAGTTAAAAATTAAATTTTTCAACGAATGGCAGTATTATCGTTTGACGAAAAAAGAAAGTTAGATTCCAGTATCAAGTACAAGGTTGCCTCAATCTGTTCCATTGACCATTGTTTAATGGCGAGTATAATAGCAAGTTGTTTGTGATCATTTCCATTAGTTAATTCTACAGTAAATGACTATAATGGCTGATACTACTGTTGATGCTACTCGTCGTTTAAACGTAAAGAAACAAACGCTGGACGATGCATATGCAGCCCCTGCCAACTTTTTGGAAATTGATGTCATAAATCCGATAACCCATGGAGTTGCCAAGAAAAGATATACCGATTATGAAGTTAGGATGAGAGTGAGTATTATTCATGGTCATTGCGTTTTGCAATAATGATTCACTTAGACACATTTCATTATATTTTGATGATTTCAGATCATCTACTTGCTCTATCCTTAAAAATGTTTGATAATTGGTTTATTAAATTAGCTTAGATTGTTTTATAATTAAATCTTTGGACTGAGTAAGTACTATTCTATATTAAAAAACGCCCAAATTTTGCAAATATATTGTATCTAATCTCTATGTTCTATAAATGTAATGGTTACTCAACATTGCTTATCATTAAAAATAGTTGAATTGAAGTTCATTTGAAATTCTATTTACTTTCCTTTATCAGTAAAATTGATCATTTTCGCAAATCACATTTAGAGCCATTAACTAAATAACATATCATTAAGCACTGATAAGAAACAAGTTCTCTCATTCTATAAGAAACAACATCTATACTTATTGTATTCTTCTATTCCCCCTCAAATGTAGAATAATTGTTGGATCTATGATGTGAAATATTTAATTATAGCTAGAACATCTTTTATAGCTTAGCTAAAGAAATATTTAATGTTCAATTTAATAACTTTTCTATTTTGAATTCATAATAATTAAATTTGTGTATTTTATTTTTTAGACCAATCTACCAGTATTTAAAGTTAAAGAATCGAGTGTCCGAAGAAGGTATAGTGACTTCGAATGGCTTAGAAATGAATTAGAAAGAGATAGCAAGGTAAACAAGTAATATTGATAATGTTTATCACTTATTTTATTAACTGGTTACTGGTCAGTTCTGTATTATACTAAACATAATTAATCCATGATGCTATGCTTTTTTTTCTTAAATTGCCTTAGTTAAATATTTTCTATTACTTGTTTTTTAATCATCCTTTTTATTAAAGTGTTGCAGCAAACAGGTTATTTTATTCAAGTTATTTGTAAGAAAATAGTGGTCTATTACATAATTGATAGACTTATGGCAAGAATATAACTAGGCAAATGATGTAAATTGTTTATAGAGCAGTTGGAAAACTTTCTACAATTAATATTTAATGTTTTATATAGTTCATAATCTTTAATATTGTAGGTAAATATGTTGGAATCCTGATGTCCTAGACAAACCAACATAATAAATTATTTTATTCAGAAAAAAAGAAGTATTTCGCTCAAAATTGTTGCTTATCAAATTCTTGCCCCCAAGCCATTCTTTATAGACTTATTATTATATAACTACAGTACATAACATTGAAATTACAAATTTAATTTATCAGAAAATTGTGTTTGTTTTACTTATAAAATTCTAAGCTGGATATTAATTGCGTAGTAAATACTTAATATCATTATCAAGGCTCTAAGTGTTTTCCCATAAAATAATTTAGAAATAAAAATTTTTAATAGACTTGAAAATTTGCAAATTATTCTAATTAATTCATCATGATCATGACTATATTCACTTATAACTCATTATATGGATTACAAACATATTATTAATAGAACTTCTTCAACATTGCATCTAGTTACTCCTTATAAATGATTCATGTTTGTTTAGTTTTAGATAACTAAATTTATCATGAACTATTTCTGATTTGTTTTGTTATGTTAGTGGAAGCCTTCGTGATTTGTTTTATATGTTAAAAAAGAATAAAGAATTGGTGTCTTTGTAAGACAAAATCATTTATGTTTACTCTATAATTTACTATATTATCTAAAAGGCCCTTTTAGCCCTTCCATTGGTACTTTTATTGTTATGTACTTCCTATTTTAATGCAACTTTCATTTCAATTTCCATAAAAAAAATTTAATTTAAAAATTATAGGAATTATTTTTAATAAACTAAAAAATTGTCATTTTTTTTCAATTCAAGTTCAATGGTATAATTATATTAATCTATTATTCCTCCACTGATCTTTTCTACTTTGATTAAAGTAACTTTTAAATCAATTTCCACAAATTAAAAAAAAAAGTTGTTTAATGATGAGTTGCTGGAGAAATTCAATAATATGTATGGTATATTTTGTTTATTCCTTAGAAACTCCAATATTAACAAAATCTTTCATTTTCAATTACATAGTATCATTAACCCTGATTTTACTTACTAACTTGTATATGAGGTATATATTAAAGGGAAATACTGTGATCTTGGAAAAATTTTAAATCCAAGTTTTCAATAGAGATGAAAATTTAAATTCCCCTTGGTCCTAATAACAAAGACCTGCAAAATCCTCTGTGGGCGTGTATTTTAGTGAGTGCACTTGCTTATTATGTAGTTCAAAAACAAAAATTTATATAGTAAGGAAATTACATATTTAGGACAGTATATCCCTGAGATGTAACAGCAACTGTTTTAATAAATCGACCTACTGGAACTATTCCAGTGTGGCACTTTCTGTAATAGATTTTTTCTAAAACGGCTTTTACAACTTAGTTTTAACTTGGTGTATCATTTTATAATCAAACGGTTTTTAATATCAGCTTGGTCTTATTAAATCGTCTGACAGGGCTTGAATACCAAATTTTTATAATGACTTCCTTTTATTTAAGTACCTTTTATTTTGTTTATCTTAAATAATTAACCATCTTGCATTTTTAGTAGATATAATAAAGAATAAATACAAACTATGAAATAATTTGATAATCAACTGAAGGAGAAATATTTTTTGTAGGCTAAAAATAAAGTTTTGGAAATAAGAAAGCCAAGGATCTTAAAAAAACTAATATATAATTTATAATACCCTAGTGGGTATTAGAAGGTGACAACAAATCATAAATAAAAGGTTTGTTCTTGTATGAATTGGACTATCATCAAGCTGGTTGCCCCCTGCACAGTACAGGCCTTGTTTCTTAAATTCCCTCCTCCCCTATCAATTTAGTGGTACAAATCACAATATCCAATGAAATAAGATGCCTCTATAACAACTTTTTTATAATGATTTTCCAGAAGTGGATATTCAGTATTAGAAAGAATACATCTTTTATAGAAAAATAGTAAGATGAATTATTTAAACTGAAAGTAGGATGATAACTGAAAGTTGTATGACACATGTACTGCGACATATTTTCACTCCTTTTGTTGTAAAGTTTTAGTTAACTATTAATTGTAAGGACTTATTCTTTAAACAGTTTTACTGTTTAGAATTTTTTATGCTTGAGTGTAAGTTGAATGGATTTAATAAGCAAATTTACTATAATAGTGTCTCAAAATGCTCTTTTAAGCAACCTAATTTTCCTAAGTAACCACCCTTTGCATTGCCCTTAGATGTTGTTTTGATCTAAGGTAGTCTCCGGTATGTTTTTATAAATAGAACCTCTTCTAAATTCTGGATTTTATTTAAAATTGAAAAATGTCATGATGAATTACACAGCAATAAGTAGTTATTTGGGTTATTGATGATTTAAAACATGTAACACACTTTTCAGCTTGTAAAATAAGAAATAAATAACAAAACCTGAAATGGCTTCTTTTAGAGTACTAAAAGTTAAAAAAACTATTTATATTTAACTTTAAAACAATAGCACGTGGACAACCACACTCCCATAGCAAACTTTTTCTTAGTAGTTCTATTGCATAAACAATACCTTCTGTCAAAAACTGAGGGATAATTCGAAGGACACTATCATCAAGGTGCAACAATTTCTTTTAAAATTATGCATTACCTACTCAAAGTTTTTTAAAATTTCAATTTAATGATTCTGTATCATTAATTTGTTATAATTTTTTTTTTTTAGATTGTTGTACCTCAATTACCTGGTAAGGCCTGGAAACGACAAATGCCTTTTAGAGGAGATGATGGTATCTTTGAAGAGGAATTTATTGAAGAAAGGCGGAAAGGTTTAGAGGTGTTTGTCAACAAGTAAGTTTCTTTTCTTTGACTTAAATCGTACTTCTTAGAATTTATTTTTGCATTTACTTATTCTTCATTACAAATTTTTTCATATATTTACAGAATAGCAGGTCACCCACTTGCCCAAAATGAACGTTGTTTACATATGTTCCTTCAAGAGCCAGTCATAGACAAAAACTATGTTCCCGGAAAAATCCGTAATACGTAATCTGAAATATTACTATGTTATACATATAAAGTTACGTATTCATCAAGGAGTGTATGAATTATAGTGGCGTTTTAATTTTTTTTAAATTATTGGTCCACTATAAGGGAGTATTTTGTAATAGTAACTGCTCTCATTTCTCATTCCAATATACTTAAAGGCTACTTTTTTATACTAGCAGTATAAATTTAAGTATAATTATGTGATTGATATTCTTGTTATTCAGAGATTTTATGTATTTAAAATATTATTTAAAATTGTATTAAATATTATTTAGTGAAAGATAATGAAATTAATGTATTGATTGTTACCTAAATTAAAATGCATATTTAATCGTATTTTTATATTATGGTCCATAAAATGTCAGTTATTTTATTTTTTCTTCAAGTATTGCATCCAAAGATGTTTGTCAGTATGTACGTGATAAAAATCACAATGTCTTTATATTTATGAATGCTTTATATTTTGAAACTAATATTATTTAGTTTAAAAAAAATTAGTGATAAATGTTTATTTACCCACACATGTATATGTATGTATGTATAAGCTGTTTGAGGATTTAAAATCACTGAAGCTTAGTTAAATGTAAATATTTATATTTTATTTTCATTATAATATAATTATTATTTCACTGCTAATTTTTAATTTTAACCAAGCCACCTTATTTATTTGTATTTTCTAATAATACATAATGCCACATCATTCTAGGAACATAATTAAATATTAAATTAAAACTAATCTTAGTTTTAAAATAATTGTAGTTTCTCAAGTATAACAATTATTTATTTAATCGTGTTTTCGATTTCTTGTTTGTTTATTTTTATTTGTTTTTTGTTCATCAATATTTTCCAAATCCTCATCATTGGAGGATATTGAAAGATATCGATTATTTGGAGATCTATTATAGTCTTGCTATTAAGACATCCGTTGATTGTTGTTTTACTCATATTTTGAATCAATGAAGTTTATGGGCTTTCTGGTAATTTACTGTAACTTTATTGTTAGTTGTTTGTGGAATAAGGATTCTGTATTTCCAATATGCATTATTTTAGTTGTAACAATTAATTAATACACCATTATGTGTTAGTAGTATCCGTATTAGCATTTAGATTTATCACGATTGAAATAGAATGCTTAAAGGCTTGATGAAATAAGCTGAAGACTTATTGTTAAAGTTGAGAAACCCAAAAGAAAATTTACGATAAACCATGCTATGAATCTGATATTGTCTTTCTTAGGATAATATTACAAGAAAAAATTTAAAATCTAAATTTATTTCCTTGTATATTTAGATTTATTTTGACAATCATTAGTACAGGGAAAAAATCACCTCAGTAGTTGAAGAGCCCAAAATGATAGTAAATATCAAATAATATTATTTGTTATTTTAAATAATTTTCAAATAAGTTTATTATAATTTGTTTATTTTCAGATACCGGAATTTTAAAATTGTAGTAAGCAATTACTTAATTTCAGCCTTGAGGAACTCTTTTAGAATAAAAACTTATGTTAGTATAACAAAACAAAATTATGAAGCATAAAAAAAAGGGGGGACTGCTCTATTAAAATAAGGTTTCATCATTCCACAACAATAGGCATTAAATAATAATTACACTGTCTCAATTCCAATATTATTAGGGAAGGAAAATTAAAAAACTTTTTTGGAAAAGGAAATGGACTCTCTAGTTAAAGACAATAGGCTCATTAATTGATTCATACAGATAACTTCCATAAGTTGGATAAAGGAAAGATCCGTTGCATAGTAACACTACTTAAATGATCTGAGGGACAAAGCATAGTTCATAATTTTTTACTATGAAGAGGGAAAAACTTAACTTATTGCCAACACCTTCCATCAGGTAAAGACTTTCTTTTCTGAATCCTAAGAAAGAGAGGTTTTGTCCATCTCTACTTCCTCTCTGAGTAACCAAGATAAGTTTTTGTCCCAACCTATGGTGTGTTTCAAGAGGCTTTGCCAGTCATATCCATTGAGGCCCTTGCATCTCCTATGAGAAGATGACTAATTTAATATGAATGATGGTTCAACAAGGCTTTTGTTAACCAGATGTCCCTGGGTTCAGTAGTGTACCTAGACTTTTTGGGCTAAGGGCATACTTATTTTTAAGTCCTTTCCCCCCCAAAAAATAAAGTATGTACTTTTTGTTGTGATGAAGTTATCATTCCAATAAAAAAAAGGTACTTGTGGGCAAACAAAATTAGAAGTGTAAAAAAAAAAAGTGGTTACCCTATCAAAATAAGGTCCCACCATTATAGGACAATGGGAATTTAACAATAAGTATGTCATCTGAGTTCCAATATTGTTTAGAAGAAATATTAAACAATGTTAGGTTGGAGAGCATTGGGCAACTACATATATTTTGGTGAGCATGCTACTCAAAGAAAAGGGAAATTGTAAATCTTATTATACATACTCCACATTTTTATCTTTAACCAAAATAGCACTAATAAATCGTTATTTGAACTAAATGTTACATTTAAAAAAGTTTTTTTCCTAGTTGCAAAATTAGAATCTAAAATTTTGGAATTCAAATCCCCCTTCATCCCAAACAATTTTCTTAATTTCCCCAGCAGTTTTTTTCTTGACAGTAATCGTTAACTGTGGTTTGGATTACGAGTTAAAAAGTGAAATGTCCATGCTAATTGGCTTTTGCTGCAAATAATAAAATATAGAGCCTCATTAAGTTTGTTTTGCGCCTTTGAGAGAGTTTTGAATCGGCCCTTGGTAACAACAGTTCTTTATACAAGCAGTTTTCCAAGTTCATACTACAGTCGTAATTTTAAAAATGTTAACGAAATAAACAAGACAAAACAGTAATTTCTTACCATCGAAAACTAAGGAAATTAAATTTAATATTCTAAGTAAGGGAACATTAGTATTGATAACATGTCGGACTATAAAAAAAAAAAATGATCTCGCATGTTAACAGGAACGTTTCATACACATAAATGGGTCAATACTGGCTTCTATAAACTTGAATATGAGTTTTAATGAAATTGAATATTTAGTTTGATTTAATTTTTTTTGATTTCAAAAGTTACGGTTTACTTGTGAATGGCCCAGAAACAATATGAAACCGTTTTATTTAGATCAGAGCATATGTTGAAGAGTGGGAAGGGAGGGTGGAGAGATTAATTAAGTAACAATAAATACTTATTCCAACTAATTTATTTTGATTTGTTCGTAAATTGCTTTTTATGTTCAAAAATATGCACCAAAAACACTACTCCACCTAGCATTTAAGCATATGTCTTCTTAATAACTATGTCTTACTAATCAGTGGCGTTGCGTGGTTGGCACCCCACGGGGCGGAGGAAAATTTTGCCGCCCCCTTATTTAGGTATTTCAATTTAAAATATTAAAGTATTAATTATATAGTAATTATTTATAATATAATTAGTAATTATATAATTAAGTAATTATAAAACACAATACATTATAATATTATATATAATTCTAAAGAACATGTGAATGAAGAGTATTTATTGTTTATTTCATAGGATACAAATATAAAAAAATCATATAATAAAACAGTTCAAATTTTTACAAGATATTATTATTTATTGTTAAATTTTGCCCCTCCCTAAAAGTGCCGCCCCTCTAGGCCACGCCACTGTTACTAATACACGTACACATTTGTGTTAGAATAATGATATAATAAATTCTAATATATTTCATTAACAACCTACGTATAATGATTTAAATTAAAATACTCCGACACACGAAGGTCGAAAAAAAGTGGTCACGATCTCTGGACTAGTATGATTTTCCCGCCATCTAAGAATTATAATTTAATTATAAGGGAGGTGCCATTTGGACTTCTTTGTTTTCGGGTAGATTAAGAGTAAAATGCATATCAAAAATGTAGGTATTGCCTATTAGAGTTTATTTATGAAATTGATTCTCTTAAATTTAAAATTTCCTATATATATTAATTCTGATTGATTAATAGTTTTTCAAATTTTGTTGCTGATTTATTCATTTCAGATAATCATCAATAATTTCAAAAGTTTTCATGGTTTTAATATTATTGAAGATATTACACCTTGCCACAATGTAATTGGTAAGCTACAAAATACTAATGCCATTGATTATTTTTAGTTTATATTGGTTAATAAATACTACATAATATAATCATGATTCTATTATATTATTTTATATTTTCTTTATAACTTCATTTATACTTGTTCATAATGTGTATCTCTGAAAAAAAATAATAATACATTAAGAACTCATTAAAGATAAAGTTAATCCAATTCAGTTATTGTGTTTGAACCAGACAAAGAGCTGTGTACTTCATTTTTAATTATTTAGTTTTTATTCTCATTTATTTATATCTTTATTCCAGTTGGAGATAATGGAGCAGGGAAATCCGTTTTTCTTCAAGGTAATATGTATAAGTGACTTGGTTACTACAAAATATTTCTATCTTTCGTGAGATATCAGCTTTCAAGGGCAAAACCAGGATGAAAACTAGAAGGGGGCAAGCCATAGTCACTCAGGTCGTGACATTTTAGCTCAGAACAGGAGAATAAAACCAAAATTTTAAGAATATTATATATAGATTTATAATTGTCACAGTGCTTTATTAATTATTGCAATTAGTATTTGCTTGAAAAATGTTTTTTTTATTAAATTAATATTTTTTTTCACTCCTAGGGAGGGCAGCTGCCCCCTCCTGGGTACGCCCATGTCATCGTACATAAACATAATAAATTATACCTATTGGTGTATTTTTAAATTAAAGTAGGTATATATTTGTCTGCTTTAATATTCATTCATGTTTCATTACTACACATTCATGAAATTGTGATAGTAAGTAAAGCAGGACTTCTGTAAAAAAGCCAATTAATAAATTATTTCTTGATCATATTTCTTCTTTTTATTGTTTATTTTTATTAAGATTTGAAAATGTTGGGTTTGAAAAAGTCTGCTTTCCCAGAAATTTTTTCCATTTCTTTAACCATTTATTAATCATAATGGTGAACTACTTTAATTTTATTAGTTGTTTAAACATTGAGATAATTTTTTTAAATTTTATTTTAGCAATAGAATTTTTATTGAGTTTTGAAAATAAACAAGCGACCAAAGGAAATATAGCAAATTTACTTAGTCCAAGAGAAAGAAAGGGTTTTATTGAAATATTATTTAGTGGATGTGATACACTAGTAAGTCGTGCATAATATTAAGTTTGATTATTATGTTTTTCATATATTTATTTCAACTTTTTTCTTTTGAAAGCTACCAACAATGTTGTTTTTGGACATATTATTTGTTAAGATTATTTTATTAAAATGGTCTTATATATAAATATAGTATATTATTTTTTTATTGAACAGTTTGAGTAATTGTTTGGTAACCATTTAAAAGTTTCCTGTATTGTAGTTGTATATTTTGAGATCTCAAGCTGCTATTTAGTGATATATTTTTGCTTCCTGATACATAGTTTCACCTCTCTTATTTGTATGTAGTTTTTAATACCTGTTTATTATCTAAATATTTGTCTTATGGACTAAATAAGATGTGATCTTTTTTTAGAGACATCTACAACTTGTTCAGGTATTGGGAGCCTTAGGAAGGCTTTCAGCCTATAATCGCTGTGAATGTTTTCTTTGATGTAGTGGTAGGCTATAAACTAGTAAATAAATAGATCCTTAAAGGCTAATTTAACAGTACTCCCCGATCTAACCACTTATCCTGCTTTTAACATTTCATATCTTTTTTTCATTTCATGGCTATAATAGGTTGGTCACCTATAGATAACTTTTATCTAAAGTTATAGAACGAGGAGAAGATGGTTGGGGGTGCGGTCAAAGTGAAACACAAATAAGTTGGTGTAACCTATTTAATATTTACACCTATAATATTACACATATATTTACACCAACTTATTTGTGTTTCACTTTGACCGCACCCCCAACCATCTTCTCCTCGTACGTCAACCACGTTCAACTATCTCTCATAATTAAAGTTATAGAATGAAAGATAATAAAATGGGAACAGAATTTGTATTTAATTATAAATTAAAGATCGTACTATGGATGAGTAGGATTTTTTAATAAAGACAACATAATTTGTAATAGTAGATGTTACACTAATGGACACTACAAACGAAAAGACCTATCAACAGTGTTTTGTTATTCATAATTATATGTACAAAGTATTTGGATTACAAATAAACATTTTAATTACAAAAATCAAATAATAAAACCAATTTTCTACAACACAATGTAATGCTGGACTTTGATTATATTGTTAGAAGAATGAGGAACTATAGAGTTGATAGATTTTCATAATTACTCTAGTGAATCCTCTCATACCAGATGAAGACAAGTATGGCAAAGAAAAAAATAATAATGATAGTGGCAAACATGTTGAAACAGAGTCCTAATTAGAGATAGATTGGAATTTTTCAATCTGATACTTCACAGTCTACTGAGTTTGGGCCAGTTACATTGGTTCTTCCTTGGTCTTCCAGTCCCAATTACCTACATTGTTCCTTGCTCTTCCAGTCCCATTTAACTACATTGTTCCTTGCTTCTCCTTTCCTGGCTTGGGCCCACAACTTTGGGTCCTTACACCTCTCAGGAACATTTTAGCTTTCTACTCATTTAAACTCCATCTCTTTTCCACAACCAAGCCAAACACTCAGTGTAAATTTACTTTTACATTTTTCAGGTATTTTAGTTCTATTTTTACTCTTATCTATATGTCCTTTATTAAAAACAACATTATATAAAAAAAAGTTTAAAAGTTATTCATTCACATTTAAGACTATAAAATTTTCAAAATATAATCACAAAACACTATATTTTTTAATATAAATTAAGAATGTACACGTCTACAAACAATTATTAAGTGCTCATTATGAACAAAAAGGATATTAGGGAAAAAAAAAAGCTTGAAACAGTTCCACCTGATTTTTAAATTATATTTTTATACATAAACAATAAGTAACTGCCTTATTAAAATGAATATTTTGTTTAATACAGTTCATCATAAATCTGTCAGTAATGTAGGAAATTATTTTAGAAGATAGTTTTTTTTAAATTGATTGGTAAATTAAGAATTATTTCTTTCTGCTAAATATTAATTTTTAGTTATAGGTGTTGTGTATTACTTGAATTAGAGGATTAGTGTGTATTGAAGCGTGTCAAGTAACTTTTTATGTATTGATTTAATGGTGATTTTACATAGGAAGTTTTTGTAAGCCTTTGTGTAAGTTCTTGTTTAATTGAAATTTTTATTCATATTAATGTAAATGTGCTACTTAGGTGTATTAAAAGAAGCCTAATGAAACAAATAATTTTAAGGAAATGTATTTCATATAGGCAAGAATGATTATAGATACAGAAATGTTATTATTAGAACAGTTGTAGTACCAGAAAATCCTTACCATCATTAATACCTAAAATATATATTACTTTGTTATACTGGGAGGGTGCCAAAATGTCGATAAAAATACTGGTTTTAAAAAATCTTATTTTAGGAAGCTGGAAACATCTTAATTTCATTGATTAGGACCGGCTGTGGCTCAGAGAATAAAGGCACAGGTCTTTGCAACCTGGCATTGCAGCAGCACTGGTTCCATTCCGGCCTGGGGGCTGACTTTAATTTCTGTGGTACCCACAGAATGAAAACTTCCTCCCTCCCCCCATCATGGCATTAGAATAGAGTGGTACTCTGTAGATAAACCCCCAGCTGTCAGAAATAACCAGGAAGGGGGTCATAAAAAACATTCCATTGATTGTTGTAAAACATTCTTCTTTTATCCAGGGCTGGAACTTTCAGTGGTCTAGCAAAAATCCTTTGCACATAATTAAATAAAGTCCGAAGTGTTTAATGACATAAAAATTATTTCATCTGATTCAATTTATATAAACTAATGTTTGTGAAAATATCATATATAATTAATAAAACCAGTACTTTTTTTTTTGGTATTCCAATATATCATCACCTCTAGTATAATTTTTAAAAACCATTTGTTTACTGTTATAAATGTTTCATTGCAGTTTGAAAATGAGATTACTGTTAAAAAAGAATTTTCGTTAATTACTAATATAAGATTTTATGTTAATGGTAAACGAGTGGATAAAAAAAAAATGATGGCACTTTATGAAGCATTATCCTTAAATTATATGCATTCATCCTTTCTTATGACTCCACTAATGGTATATTAAAATATTTAGCCTTTTGTAATTATTTGATTTAAGTTTTCTAGATATTAAAGTTTTTTTTTTTATTTTATCTAGGTTCAGAAATTCACAAGATTTTCAAGAAAGGAATTATTGGATTATTTAATGAAAAATATGGGAGCAACTTTACTAAAAACTTATGAAACCATTCAAAAGCTATTTCTCGTTTTAGAAGGTTTAAAACTTTTTTATTTTGTTTAATGAAGATATTCGGAAAAAAATATTAATTTATATTGAATAATTTTACTAATTGAGGACATAGTTGCAATAAGAAGGTATGGTGCAATACCTCCTTTTTGTGGAGAACACATTTTTGATTTACACATCATCTTAAATATAATCTCTTTTGTCTTGTTTTTATGATTGTATTTTTGACCTACTCACTATCCCCTTTTTCTATAGAATGCTCCAATAGAACACAATTATTTCCTGTTATGTCCTCTGTAGAGACCATTTTTTCGGACAGTGTAACAGAAACTTTAGCTAAATGAAAGGTAAAATAAAATAAATAAAATGATTTCATTGAAAGCAAGAAAACTTATTTGAAGAGGATCGTTTCCTTCCCCATTTCACTTACTCCACGATCCAATATCATAAATTATTGGGAAGCAGGCTTGGAGCTTTTCATCCAAATGATAACTACAACTAAGAACGACATCTTCAAGATACAAAGTATAAATCCACAGGAGAGCTCCTTGCATCCAATACCTACGATCAAGACACAGTGGTTCCCTTCAAGCTCATGGCCAAATTTTTAGCTAACCTCTCTCTAAAGAAATCACCACCAGTTTCTTTGGTGAAAAATAAGATAGACAATGTAAAATCCCTTCTGGAGTAGGTCAAGAAAAAAGAACGGAAGTTTCATAAAGACCTGTTCCAGCAATATGAATACACCAGACTTGGCAAAATTGTACTTGAAGAAGATGATTCTGAAAAATGTAGTCGAAAGTAATTATCAGTTGGTATTAAAAATGTCTTCTAAATATTTTGTTTTCTAACTTCCTAGCAAAACAACTGAGAAGGTGATTCGTATGAAAACATTAATATTTGAAGATGATTCTTTAAAAAAATCATTCCTCTGCATTAGTCAGCAATGTTTACCTATACTTGTTGTTACCAACTGTGAGTTTTCCCTATATTATATAAAAAAGTTTTTAGTGATCACCATGTAATATTTTATTTTACATATGATTGTATTTTTTTATCTAGGCTTTTGTATTAAGGGTTATGTACAATGAAACATTGTAATGTTTTATTATACATATAAGGTAGAATAATAAAAATTTTGAGATTCAAATTAAAGTGCTGAAATAAAGACTTGAAAATTTATATTTATCCTGCTTACACTATATTGAAAAAATAATCTTCATCTGTATTACAGATTGAATGTAAATTACAGTTATAAAATTTGAGCAACGAGTTGTACAATCAAATGAAGTTGTGTCTGCCATTAAGTGGACTGAGGGTACCTCCCCCTAAGTTATTAGTAAAATATTTTTGAAAAATCAAGTTTATTCATGTACTATGTATATCTAAACTTTTATGATGAATATTATAAAGGAAATATGAACCAAATAAATAGATCATTTCAATTCCCCATTAACTGGAGTGCAAAACAAAGTTCCTCAGAATAAGGAGGCACAATTTGTTTGAGAAATCCCTGATTTGTTAATTAAACTGTTGAGTATATTATATAACCCATTTTATCTTCATTGTGGATAGTAGTGCCTATCATTTTCAAGGTCTATGATATATTAGATCAATAAGTCTGAGCGAAGTTGTGAAAGGATTCGAGCTAAATATCTCAAAAAAAGATTTTGGATTATACTTCATTATTGCAGCTACCTCCTCAACTATGTATAGCGTTAGAAATATTGAATATATTGTTTTTTATTTTAATAAGAGGAAATAATCATAATCTTGAAAATAATAACTCATGTTGGTCTAGTATGTTATTGTTAGAAGCAGAGCTGTGGATATTTGAATCTATCCTGGATAGATTAACTTATATTTTACTGTATAGTAAATCTTTACCTTTTCACCCTGTTTAGAACTGGTCAGTAGCCTGTAGGATTAACCTGTCCTCACTGTTGTTGAAGTACTTGTGGAAATTAAAAAAACAAAATAACAAACTAGATAAAGAAAGTTAATTAAGTTATTTAATCATGGTATATAAATTCTAATCTCTAAAGGAAAGCTTAATGTTTGTCAAGAATTTAAATAAAATTTCCCGTCTATATTTAGTTCTGCCTATCCTTGCTAGATGTTGGATGTAAACATCCAGTGTTTCCTCTGTTTTCTCTCTCTACAATATATCAATTCTAGAAAACAATAAATATGATTGCACAAATTTAAGTTATGTTCTCTAAAAATAATACAATTTATTCACTTGAAACTCTATATTTTCATATATTTACTAGGTATAATTTTGTTTCCTATGTCCATATAAAATTATTTTGTCTGATATAATAAAATGTTACTCAAATCATTATAATTTCACAAGATGTCTTCTCTAGAAACAGCACTGGTGCCACTTTGATTTTTACTTTTCATTGATGCTAATATAATTAGTCCATAATTTTGATGCCACATTGTTCTAATCCGTATTTTTGTTTTCTATTGCCTACCATCTTTTAGTTTCACTTACCAATATATGAAATATATTTTGTAGTAATATTGTAATCTTACAAAATTTTGAATTTGAGTTATCGATGGATTTACACCTTTAGAAGGTCTCCTGAGTCCAATTAACCAAAAAATCCATATTTTACATTTATAATAGTGATGGCTTTACTATAATAAAAGACGAACTGAAGGCATTAAATCAAATCTAGTGCTAAATAATGTAATCAAACAAAAATTGGTCCTTAAGAGAATGCCTCCTGTATATCCAGTAGAGGACTTTTCAAACTCTCTTAAGGTACAAGGACTAGATGTATATAAAATGTTCCAAACGCCAAACAAATCAGGTAATAAGAAATAAAACTCCCATTATGCGTTGTAATATTAGATAACACACATCAGCTGGCTAAATTAAAATATTTTGAAAATTTAGCATAACCTGGGAAAAATATGATAGTAAAGTCACAGTAACACATTACTATCTTTCACCAGGAATTCAACCAGCTTGCAAGAAATAGTTTTAAAAAAACCAAAATGCTTAAAATGTGCTCAAGAACATTTATCAAAAGATTGGCCAAATATATTACTAAATTGTTTTCCCCCAAAATGCAGTAATTTTAATGAAGAACACTTTGTCAACTTCATAAAATGCTCAAAATTTATTAGAAACCAACAGCCTAGCTATAGGACATTAAGCAGGGAATGAAAAGTAACCCCTCCAACAGAATAATGTACAAGGCAAAACCAACAGATTTTCCTGCCTTACCAAAAGCAAACTCAGTATGATTTGAAAAAACCTTTTCAGAAAATAATTAGGTGCCCCAAAAAGTAGATAATGAATCCTTTATTATAGACTGTTTTAAAGAAATATGATTTTTTTTTCAACTTTATATATTTTTTCCAAATTTAAAAGTATTATGTCAAAAATAAAAAAATACTGATGATAACAGGCCTCAATCAGTTATTATTGTAGAGGGATTATTATCATTAATTGATTAATGGATTGCTTTATAACATCTCAGATAGAAAACATTTTATATTTTATATCATATCTATTTAATATTGTATTATATCATAGCTACTATACATTTTTCTAGTTGTTTAGGATATTAAAAACGGTTGCACCATCGCAGTTTCAATTGTGATTAGTGAAATAAATAATTTATTTTACATGTGATTTCACTAATCATAGTTTAAACTGTGGTGGTGCAACCTGCCCTAATCCCTACAGGTCCCAAATAAATTTCAAACCGCTCTAGCCAGATTTGAACTGGTGTCACTTCTGACATGAGATTGTTAAGATGACATCTTAACACTCTCACCTTCACCGACCTCAGGTATTGTAACTTGAATATCTGCGATAAATTTTATAAATATTCATTATTGTGCTATAGAAAAAATGACCCCTACACCCTTCAGCTAGATCTGCCCCTCAATTAACTATTTATTTAGTTATTTTTACCATTCAGATATCATTTATTAATCTTGAACTTTATGACCTCTAAATCGCTTGAGAGTTTAACTATATAAGAGGACATTTTAATGTTTTATGCATTTATAGTAACACATATACATAATGATACTGCCATTCCTTCACTCATACTAGCATTTGACTTTATCTAACTGCAACCTCTACCATTTTAAGAATTAAAAACTAAATATAAACCAATATTCCAGTACTTCAAAATCTCAAAATTAAATGGATTTAAACATGTTGTTTACTTACAAAACACATCTAGGATCTATTTCGATATTCATAATAATCCAATTACATTTTTTAATTGTAAATAATTTTCAAACTGAGAATATAATTTAAATTTTAAATCTCTCTTTTTTTATTTACTTAAAACTATTCTAAAATACTACTAACACAAAACCAGAATATTTAGTAGTATAATGTTAAAATTTTCTGCATTTTCCTTGCATATTGGGAAATACATCATGCGAGGACTTAGGCCTCCATGGTCTGTTGCCCATAGAATAATAATAATAATAATAATAAATATATAATACCTGCCAACAGACCAAAAAGGAAAAATTGACAACTTACTACAACTTTTTCAAAATGTTAAAACAAATGATGGAAAAAATGATTTGATAATTTTAAAAAAACACAAAAAGATAAAAAATGATATTCTGAAAGAAATTTTGAAGAAAAAGATAAAAAAATTGTTTAAACTGATAACACAGGTATTTCTATTGTATTTATTACTTAAAATAATTATCTATCATATTATACTTAAACACTTCTTTCCTTCATGTTAACAGCTTGAAGATGACTTATCCTCTCTTAAGAGATCCACCATTGATGATAATGTTTCTAGCACAATTTCATTATTACATTACTCATGTACTCAAATTGAGGCAGCACTGTATGATAAACAAAGTATTTTAAATAACTTAATAGAAGAAAACTGTAAGTTGGTGGAAAAGAAAGAAAAAATTCATCTTTCATCTCAAGATATCACAAAAACAATTTCTTTGATGAAAAAATGGAGAGATGTAAGTAATAAGGAAATTATAGTGATTAATTTATGGATATTAATTACCAATACATAAGATTTTTTTCTTTCAGGAAACTTCTAAGTTTAGTGTAGAATCTCAGTCTGAAGAGAAGATTAAATTTATCTCTGAAGATTTAGATAGTTTAAAGAAAGAAGTTACATCAAAGAAACAATTTTTGACAGAACTGAGTTCACAGCAAGTATCTCTGTATTCTTATTACTCAGAAACATTTATCATTTATACAAAACATTTACTGTTCACCAGTTTCAAACATAGTTATTATCTACTAAAAATATACATAAGAATAACATCTATTCTTGTATATATCTGTTGAGGTTGTGTCTAGTCTTAGGCAGTTCTCCATCCTGATTCCACTTAACAGAAGGCCCTTGACAAGGTGTATTCAATAGTAAGTTAGTAGTGGCCCTGCCAGCTTACTAGTTGCGGAGATGAAGCAGATGGACTAGAGCTGTGGAGAGACGGCATCAACTACACTGGTTGCCTAGATGAAGCAGACAGACTAGTAAGCTGATAAGGCTAGGTGCAGCTCTAGTTGTCGAGATGAAGCGGACGGACTAGTAAGCTGATAAAGTTAGGAGCAGCTCTAGTTGTCGAGATGAAGCGGACGGACTAGTAAGCTAATAAGGATAGGTGCAGCTCTTAAACGTGACCTTACACACCGGAGGGGGAGGGCAGGTGTTAACTTGTTGCAGTCTATGGCATATATCCCTCTTGAACCTACCCCAGTCGGCTTCACGGTAATTAAATCTTTCCGCCGCCAGTTCAGGGTTTCTCCCTTGGATCTCGTATATAAAAGGCCGGTGATCAAATGTGATGAAATCCGTCACAGTGCAACCCGTGACCCGATGTGGCTGTCTGGTCAGAAGGAGGTCTATTGTTGATGTTGATCCGGTCCCAAGAAGGCGGAAAGTATGAGTGACTAGATGGATTACCATGAAGGCAGTTTTGACCAATTGTCTCCCCGCTAGGTTCGCATTGGAGTTATGCCACAGACTGTGTCTAGCGTTAAAATTTTCCACTATTCAATGGTTGGTTTTGGCCCCACAGGTGTTGATGATTTGCTGTAGCTCTCTCACCGACCCTCTAGGACTCTGGAAAATCTCCGTGATGTGGGTGGGTTGGTGCATCCGCATTTGAATCTCAGACATCCTAGATGTTCATAGGTGGAACAATGTTCCATGAACATGAAATGTTCATGTTAATCTTCTTCCACGTCATTCCATAGTGAACGGCTATGAGAACTCCGCCGTTAGGGTCGTGTACGTCATCTGTAGCTACTGCATATCCTCTGAAGTGAGGGGGTCGTCCTTGCAGCCTGTAGGTGAGTACGACCACGGTGGGATTTGTGAGAGCCAATAGGGCTTCAACCTCATTAATTTTTGGGCCTAGGCGAGCACAGTTGAAGTTGAGGATGCTATAAGCGTTAATTTTTGAGATTCCTACCCTCTCATTTCTTGAATTATATTCGTCATGAATACTTGCATATTGCTCATGATCTTTGAGAAGAGGTTGGAGAACATGGCGTTCATTGGTATCACCAACTGTGACTGGTCAGAGACCAGCAATTGGTGGAGTGGGTTTGGAATCCTCCACCTGTTCCGTGATTGAGCCTCTGTCGGTTTGTGGTGTGGTAGTGGGGCGCAGTATGTCTGAGTATGGTGCATCCCCCCTCACTATCCTGGTGGTCCTCCTTTGAGTTGTGGTAAGCCTGTTGTTGCCTAAGGGAGTCTTCTTATGTTCCGCTAGCTTATTTTTCAGGGCTTCAGCCTCTTTCAGCAAGGTTACTCTTGTTTCACATTGTCTGAACGAAGCCACATGGTCTTTTGAACAGTTGGGACATTTAGGTGGACTGGTCCGAACTAGTGGACAAACGCTGATGTGGTGGTCTTTTCCGCAACGTACGCATCGCAGCGCAAAGCCGCAGTAGTTCTTTGTGTGACAGTATCGCTGACATCTGAAGCACTGCGGTGGGCCACCCTCTTTTTTAGTTATATATTTAGCAACCGTGAATATATATTTGTTGATGTGGCGAACTTTCTTCACATCTTCAATGGTTACCGTTAACGGTACTGTGATGACAATAGGGGAGAGGGGGTCTTTTGGCCCTCTGCATCTGTGCGCAGAAGTCGTTGGACATCCCTGGCACCCATTGGACTGAATGCTTCTCCCACATCTTGTATGGGTATTTCAACATCTAGATTTTTAATGGCATATCGTGCTTCAGCGGTGCGTTTCCCTGATCTTTGTGCGTTGGTATGATGTTTAATATCAAGGGTTTTTAGGAAAATCTCATTGAGTGTATGGGTGTATATGTGAATACCACCTATTTTGGAGTTCAACAAGTAGTCACTTATTTTTAATTTATCTAAAAAAGGTATGAGCTCCCTTTAATGTGTGGTCGGGAGCTAGTACGACAGGTGGTACTGGCCCAGGTTTGGTAGTGGGTTCACTTGTTGATTGGTCCTCAGTTGGTAGGTCTGATAGGACCCAAAAGTGGTTACTGAGTTTTATGTTTGCTATATTATTTACACTGTTTACATTGTTTGTGATAGCATTTTTTGGATTTACCACTTTAACTGTTTTTACCGCTGGTGGTTTAGATTCCGTTGCTACTTTTGGTTTACGTAACTGTTTACCCGGTCTATCAACAATCACTAAGAGTGACTGGGTTTTAACGGCGGCAGCCATGGCACAAAACGTCACTTTTGACACTGCGTAGCTGAAGGCAAATCGTCACTTCTAACTGAAACTAGTTTTAACTGACTTAGGTGTTGTTTTCTCGAGCAGCCAGGATATAAATCTACGACTGAAACCACCAGAATTCTTATAGACTAGACAGCGCTGTCAAAAGAAAAAGGGATCCACACTTTTCCCTCAATTATCTTCTTCCCCTATTTTCTCTCTCTTTCTTTTAACCTGTCTACAGAATTTGTCGAAAAGGTTTTTTTTTTTTGGTTTTTTTTGTTTCGAATCCCCTTTATTCATAAAATAATTACAAAATATAAACATATGTACAATGCATTTTATATATATACAATTTGTTGATTTTTGCCCTTTTACTGGAGCTGTGCTCCATTCTAAGGGATGGCTGGATATAATACAAATTTTTGAAATATCACTGATCAATCTGAAAATATGTGAGGTGCTAGGGCGCACTTCAATTTTTTGACTTTTCACTAAATCTGAAAACACTAAAACTAAAAAAAACTAAAACTGAAAATCGTGTCGCTGTCACTTTTGCTGGGTTAAAGTTGTGATGGTCTCGGGTGTAAATCCTGCCATCGGACTGGTGGAGGTGCTGGTGTCAGTGCCTGGAAGAGTGGATTGGTCAAAAATTGGAGGGAGTCAAAGAACTTGATGTGCCTCCGACCAATGAACTCTGGCACTGTGGGCAGTTCTAAGAGTTGATGCAGTTCCGGGGGCTTCTTCCTCTTCCACGATGTTGTGCGGACCATCCTCCGCAGCATGGTGTCCTGGAAACGCTGGAGGTGTCGCTGCGTGGCTTCGGAGAGATAGGTGAAGAGTGGTGACCCGTAGAGGAGTGCCGGCCTCAGAATGCTTTTGTTTATCTGCAGTTTAAGCCGCAGAGAGATTTTCCTCAACATCGAATCCTGAAAAGTTTGAAGAAGGCGCTGGGTTCCATCTGATATGTGGGTAAACAATGCTGCTCCATATAGTAGTGCTGGTCTCAGAATACTTTTGTATATCTGCAGCTTCAATCTAAATGAGAGAGCTGGAGAAGTGAGGAGGTAGTTGAGACGATATGACTTTCATCTAACTGTTCTCGCCTTCTGAAATAAATGGGCAGAGAGCTTAAGATGATGGTCTAGCTTTACACCCAAATATACGATAGAGTTGGAAGGTGAGCTCACTGTATTATTCACATGGAGAGTTTGATCTCTTGTGCGCTGTGTGCGCGAACACAACACAGTCCGTTTTGGCTGCATTGACTGAGATGTTCAAGTAGCCCAGCTTTTGAACAATCTTAGAGCATACTGCTTCAGCCTAATGTAGAGCTGTCTCGATGTTCATACTGCTGCTGTAGATGGCAATGTCGTCAGCATAAGCGATGACTGTTGCCTTCTTGTTGTTCTTTCCAACCACATCAGCAGTATAAATTGAAAACAAGACTGGCGAGAGGACTTCTCCTTGAGGCACTCCGCAAGTGGGATAAATGTTGAGTGTTCTTCATGAACCCGTACAGCGACGGTCCTGCTGTTTAGAAATGAGGCGATCACACTGTAGAGCTGTTCCGGGCACTCTAGGTCCACGAGCTTACAACATAGAATGCCGTGAGACCCCGAGTCGAATGCCTTTGTGCAGTCGATGGTTATCATGTCCGTTGCCTCATTTCGGTTGAAGGTGGTATTTTCCTCAGTCTGGAGTTTCATTAGGTGATGCTCTGTGCTGCGGTGAGCTTGGAAGCCGGTCTGTTCAAAAGGAATTATGGAGTGTTCATCGCAGAATTCCCGAAGGTAATTAAGAATGATCTTTTCGTAAACCTTGCTGAGGTGAGGCAAAAGACTGATGGGCCTGTAGTAATTCGCCTCCGTTCCAAACTTATTCAGCTTGAGGAGTGAAAACAAGATTCGAAAAGGGTTTTTTTTTTTTCAAAACCCCTTCAAAATTTTAATGGCGTATTTATAAACAATGACCTTTCTCCTTTTTCTGTAGAACATCTACATTCTAAGGAGTCTTTTGGAGTGTATTATTTTTGTTGTCAGAATTTATAAAAGTGTATAATGTGTTGGGGCACACATTATTTCTGAATTTAACAAACTTAAATCTAATAAAAACTTAATCCTAATACTATGTGACCTTACATAGTGTGTTCCCAACGCACCGGAGGGGGGGCAGGTGTTACCGTGTTGAATATCGGATTCGTACAGTACTGAAGTGAATCGAAAAATTTGATGTGTCGTCGCTTGATGAACTCCGGCACAGTAGGCAACTCCAACAATTGACGCAGCTCTGGTGGCCTCTTCCTCCTCCACAATGTTGTGCGTACGATTTTCCTCAACATCGAATCCTGAAAAGTTTGAATAAGGCGCTGGGTTCCATCTGATATGTGGGTAAACAATGGTGCTCCATATAGTAGTGCTGGTCTCAGAATACTTTTGTATATCTGCAGCTTCAATC
>NW_027115007.1:533472-549063 GCF_000696795.3 Halyomorpha halys
AGGCGCTGGGTTCCATCTGATATGTGGGTAAACAATGGTGCTCCATATAGTAGTGCTGGTCTCAGAATACTTTTGTATATCTGCAGCTTCAATCTCTATGAGAGAGCCAGAGAAGTGAGGAGGTAGTTGGGACGACGGGGCTTATATAACAAATTAAAAAAAAAAATCTTCCTCTAAAGTACCTTTTATTTTGTTAATTTGAAAAAAATAAACAGTAATTTTTGGTAGCAATAATAAGCAATAAATAAATACAAAATATTAAAGAATTTTATGAATGAATAAATGAAAAAAAGGAAAAATAAAAATATCCAGTTCTAATGGAAAAAGTCAGGACCACCCAATTTTTGCCGATTGCATCACGGCTTCAACATCTTTTATTACACTGTTGTATTCTTGGCAGGAACAAAATTTAATTTGTTATTCCCACCTCGAGAAAACCTAGAACACGAATTTTTATTGCAACAAAAAAATTTAAAAAATTTGTTCATAATTTTTGCTTTTTGTTTTTAGAAAATCACAAAAATAGCAATAACTTTAACACTAAACTACACCAAACTTGGGGATTTAAGGAGGTCAGTAAGTGAAAGTTGCATGATGCACATACTGCACTAGATGTTTTGTACAGTATACAAACTTTTCTAATTTTTTACCTGGTAATCTTAACAGTTAACACATGTTTAGCTAAAAGGCCTCATTTTTTATAATCATTATTTATTCTGTTAATAAAATCTGTAATCAAAATGTAACAAGCTATATAAATAGAATTTTTTTTTTTTGTGAAACTGTGAATTTGCAGCATCTTCATCTGTTTCAATAGATATGTAGTGAAAGGGGCAAGAAGGAGCAAGCAGTTCAACCGCAACCCAGAGCGCAGGACCTCGAGCCTCACCGAAGTTCTCAAATTTACATATTACTTCATTTTGTAAAAACATATTGTTATTTGTATATTTTAATAATTTCTGTAACATAATACTTAATGATGTCAATAAAATGATTAATAAACGATAACCAAACCAATGCATGAAACTATGTCAAGTAGACATGTACTGACCGCTTCTCGGTCACAGCCACATGGACTAGGCATATAAATAAGGGGCTCTAGATCCCCTTTTCGGGTAGTAGGTAGATAGTTCACAGTATGCTCTGAGATTGTTGAAAAGCTGGGCTACTTGAACATCTCAGTCAATGCAGCCAAAACGGATTGTGTTGTGTTCGCGCACACAGCGCACAAGAGATCAAGACTGCCGAAGACTCTCCATGTGAATAATACGGTGAGCTCACCTTCCAACTCTATCGTATATTTGGGCGTAAAGCTAGACCGTCATCTTAAGCTCTCTGCCCATTTATATCAGAAGGCGAGAACAATAAGACAAAAGTTCATTATTTCAATGAAATAAGACCTTACTGATATTAAGGACAATTTAATTGGATATAAATATGGTGAATTTGATAAAAATTGTCAGATTCATTTTTGAGAAAATTGAAAAAATATGATAAATTGGCACTTCCGGTTAGTTAATTTATCGAAAACGTTGTTGTCGTATCCCAGGCAAATAACTACCTTATATATGTAACTTCAGTTTTGTACAAGTTTTCGTTTTTGAGATAGGCTGACCACAAACACATTGACTGTTTTGTGAGAGTTTTTTGGACTAAAGGGACCTCAAAATATGTATTTCAGTCGAAAACTCGAATTTGAAATTTTGCACAATTATAATACTTTCCCTTACTATATTTTCCATACATATATAAGTGAAAGTAAAAATCTAGTAGAGCTCAAAAGGGATTTAAATTTTTTTTTCCGATCCTTCTAAAACAGAAAAACATTAAATTAATAGCTTGCATTATGTATGGTTACATAATTCAAATTGGATTTGACCTTTTTCTACCAGTGGTACATGAAGGTATACGGGGAAATACTTATCTTGTTGTTTCGATGTGCCCGTTCCATATGAATTCAACTAGAAATATCTGGCGGAGAGGGGTCTCCTCTATGGGATTTAAATGGAACCTGATGCTTTGTCTTGTATATTCCTTGTGAACCATTGATATCGAAAAATGTTCAGAGTGAATTTATTTGGGCTTGTGCTGGAAGTCTTTATGAATTACTTTTTTGATAATATATACAATAGTTTGTTATTTACAGAATAACACAATTTTATTTACTTTTATACAAAGTAATAATTAATTATCTGGACAAGGTCAAACTGTTATGACTTGATGAGCTTCGAACATCTGGTTCCTGTTAGATGTTGCTAGAGTTCACGATTATGTGCTGTTACAAACCTGTCTTATCACTAACAATTTTAATAAAGTTTAAATAAAGAAGACACAAAAATTCACAAATATATTTTTATAGTATTAATTATATAGTTTGTAAATCATGGCTCTTATCTGTAATATATATTTCTACCTTTACATTGGTTATTAGTCCATTTTATTTTAAATTTGTTGACCTAATTGATTGTTACAAATTAATTATTTCTGATTATAGAAAAAAGTTGAAAGAAGGAATGAGATTAAATTTATTATCAAAAATACAAAGAACTAAAGATTTTCAGAGTAAAGAAGGACGAAACTCTCAGCTCCAAGTGAAAGTCGAGTTAGTTATACCATTACCTAACAATTCCTTCTATTTTATTTCTTTTTTAATTTTAATTAATTTTTTTTTATTCTAATCTAGTTCAATGTCGGAACAAATTCATAATATGGAAGAAGAAGTAAATATACTTTCAATTAGAAAAGAAGAACTGCTACGTACTAGACAATTTACAACTGAGAAAATTGAGGTAAACAATTTTTCATAAGTTACTTTCTTTTATTTTAAATAATGTTCTGATTTTTTGTTAAGTTAAAATTTTTAATATATTCGTTGAGTTTTTATATATGTTTGTGGTCAGAGAAGTTTAAAATAAAGAAAACTGAAGTTTGATGGTTTTCTAATGGATGTGACAAGTAAACAAAATCCAAGTCAGGTATTTTCAAGTTGCTCAATAGTCTTGATCAGTGTTGCCACCATCAGTGTTATATTTTCTGTTATTTAGCACACTATTTAAATTACAAAATTTTAATTAATTTGAAATAATATAACTAGATTTCTACTACATATTTACTCTATTCTTTACTAGAATAGAAATAACATTGATTTGGGTGATATAGATAAAGAGGAAAATTATTTAAATTTTTAGTATGATGTAAGTATATTTGACCCTAATAATGGACTGAAAACGTTTTGACAACAATGAATCACAATGAATCACAACAATGACAACAATGGTACAACCATACACTTGATAACTTTGATTGAAGAAACAGCTGATTGAAATGGGTATATGAAGTTGTTGGTTTTGAGAAAGAGTGAATTATAATCGATAAACATTGGAGGATCAGACTTATAGATGGGGATTAGTTAAATCTGATCAATAGGGTTTAAAAGGTAGAGATCGATATTGGTATTGGATTGAAGCTTGTGGCCCCACCAAGACATTAAGGTCAATCCATAGCACAGTTTTTTATTTATTCCAATTGCCATCCTTAACAACATATCAAATTTTATTTTGATATCTGAATTAACTGTTGACTGAATGAAAAACTATTATTATTTATTTTAACACATGTTTGCTTAAGAGAGGACTTATGTTAAATTATGAATCAGCACCTTCATCTATAATCATTTATATGCTATAATGCAAGTTTTTAGCATGGATAATTCTAAGGAAATAAAGTTGTATGTACTTACAATCTATTATATAAGTTAATTATGTTTAAAATAACACTATTAATCAGTAAATTTTCTGTCTCGGTGTGTCAAGAATGTGAAAAAACAATTGCTAGAACAAGAAGAGTCCTTTGGCCAAAATATTTTTCGATCTAAACAGCTGTTGAATAGTTTCTTTGATTCTATGTGGTAAGATTTTTTATTTTATGTTGATAATAATGTGAATGATGAAACACAAATGGGTTATTTTCAAATAACAGACAATTTTTAGATCCTAATCATCAACAAAAAATTCATCGCCAAAAATATTAAAATAATTTTTTTAAAAACTTTTCTAAGTTAGCTCTTAGCTAAAAGCACTGCTAAGAAAACCTTTAATGCAAGATCTACTAAGAAAGTTTTAATTTGAAATTTCTTGCACCCATGTTCAAAAGCTACCATGAAGCCACAAACGACCACAACAATTTTAAAGTGTACCTAAGAAAATCATTTCGTATTGAATTACTATCCAATTCATTTTAAGATCTCATTTCATAAGGATATCTATAATTACTCATAATAAAATGGAAACAATTTTTTGTTTTACAGAAAGAACATTATCTATATCTAGTCATGAATATCGTAATTCAAAGCATATTTAACCAGCTATTTTTCCTTGCAGCTCGACTCAAGTGAAAGAAATAAGTATGAAAATAGTGCCCTACATAATGTTTATAACTTCAGGACCTCCCAAGTCATTAAAATTATTCTGTTATTATTTTGAGGTTTCATTTGTCTATGACAATGATTATTTTTTTCTGGGACATATTTTGAAATATTATGGATCCAGAGAGAGCTCTTACACAATAAAAAAATAAGTCAGATAATTTTTGTAAGCTTTCATTTAAGGCATGAATATAGTAACAACCTTTTTCTCAAGAGATATATGAAAATAAAGTTAAGATATATTTGAATGTAAAAATGTTGATCTGGGACAGCCATGGCAATAATAGTTCAAAAGTTCATGGCAAGTGGAACAGCAGTAAATCATTGCAACCATAATTAATTAACCATTTTTACCAGAAAGAAGTTTCCCAAACCCACATGAGTGTATGTATAGTAATCCTTGGAAATAATTTTATTTAAATGAGACTTCAAAATTGCTTGTTTTTTGAAAATCATCACCCATAAAATTTTATTAATTAACTTTTAAATTAATATTTAAAAATGCTTGTTCATATATAATTATATATAATGTGATGTAAGATAACAAACCCGAGAATTTTTAAAATTGTTTAACAATATCTGAAATCTGTTTTAGTGACATCCGAAGGGAAGAAAGAATATTAGAAGATGAAATAGCAGAAATTTCTTTGAATATTCAAGAAAAAGGTCTAGAATTGAAGAAAAAAATTGGCAGTGTAAGTTATTTTTAAAATACTAAATTTTATTTTTAATAGTTTGAATAATAATTTTTCCAAGTGCATCTTCTAGGTGTCTCTTCTTATTTCAATTTACAAAAAGGGGCCAAGGCCAGATTGTAATAACTATCGAGGAATCTCTCTCCTTGTATGTTATAAAATATTTAAGTTGATCTAACTTGTCAAATCATAGAATACACTGAAGAGATTATTGTTCAATTATTGATCAAAATTTTTCATTACTTCATATATTACAGAAAAAAGTTGGAATACAACAGGGTAGTTTAACAGTTTCATATAGATTTCAAAAAGGCTTATGATTCTATTGACCACCTGAAGCTGTTTAATATTTTACTGAAAAGGTAATACCAAAGAAGTTAATAAATCTTGTAAAGATGTTTCACCGAAATGTTTAATAAAGTTTGAATCGGTAATCATTGTTCTGAGAAGTTTTATGTGCGGTCGGATTTAAAACAAGGTGATTCTCTATCACACTCTATCTGTTTAATCTAGATTAGAATATGTTATTAAAAGTGTGATAAATATGGAAAAGGTGGTAAAATACCGGTGCTTGGGTATGGTGATGATTTGGTATTATTGGGTGAGGACAAGGAAACTGTAAATATGGTTATCAGTAGAAATGAAAGCAATTTCGGTGACATAGATATAGCTGGAAATACATTGGGCTGTCCATAGCTCGGGTGGTTGAGGGGCAGGCCTTAGCAACCTGGAAAGTGCAGGTGGCGCTAGTTTGATCAAATCCGGTCTGGGGGGTGGATTTTTAATTTTGTGGCAGCCCCATGAAATGAAAAACATGACCTCTCACCATGGTTAGAATAAGTTGGTCACTTCTATATAAACCTCCCCTCCTCCCCCCCCAATAAAGGAAAAAAGAAATTGATGAGAAAATAAATAAAATAACTGTCCCTAGCAAATATAATTCAGATTGTAGGGGTTAGTGGCGAGCAGATCCCTGAAATGTTAATAAACACTGCAACGATTGGTAAACATCCAAGGGGTGGACTATGTTAAAACTGATACAGTAAATTTGGATTTTGGATGGGCATCACTGGAATGATGTATGTAGAGGGCTGTTGGTGGTATCGTATAACCGAAACCTTCAGGTTTGCTAAGCCTTTATTATTATTATTTTGTTAAATTGATGAAATTTTGCTTATTTGATCATGGCTTAAACGAGACTTCAAAATAGATTCCTCTATTTACCAAGCTTTAAAACAGAATTTGAGTACTTTTTAAAATTCCATTAAGTTGATATTCAGAGTAGGAGGAAAATTATTCTTTAAACCTGGTCTATAAAAAATATATTCTCAAAGTTAGTAAAATGTAGGTTTATTTAAAGTTTTTAAAAATTTATTATAATGTTTTTCTCTATGGAAGTGGTCAGTGGGGGAAAACTGTGTGTATGTGTGACATGCATATAGCTTAATTTATATTAATCAGTATTATTAAACTATAATGGGTTTTAATTTATTTCTGACAAAAGAGTTCTTGACTCTCAATTTGCAGAATGGTAAAATTTTCAGAATTTTACCCATTTATTCATCTACGATGAAAATTCACTCTTTATAAAGCTTAAGTGATGCTGGGCACCTCAGGTAATTACCAAATAAAATAAATATATTTATAATTTCTGAGTAATTTCATTGATAAAAAAAATTCAGCTCCATTAATTTTAAAAAATGAACTTCTCTGAAAAATGAATACTGCGTATTAGTTTTTATTTTTTTTATTTTTAGGCCATTGTTATTGGATCCGAAAGCCTTCTCTCAGTCATAGAAGCTTGTAAAAATTCTGAAAGTTATAAATGGTTGAGTGATGGCTATTATGGCATGGTTATAGAAAATTTTGAATGTCCTGAAGAACTGAGTATAGCTGTGGAAAGCGCTATTGGAAATAGGTTTCCTAATTGATCATTTTATACAGTTATAAAACTTTTTCATGATTCCTTGTGGTATCTAATAATCTAAAATATATAATGAATGCCTATTTATTAGATAATATCCTATAAATTATTTTTTTCCTCTGAACATCCCAAGTCTAATTTACTAATATTATCATAGCTCCAGAAATTTCTGAAAAAAAGTATTATTTAGAAAAAATACCTCATCAGTGATTACACAAATTTCTGTTCTCAGAAGAACAGAAATGACAGTTCCTTTTAATAGTTTCAGTTACATGCATAAAAAAGAATGAAAGGCAGCGATAGTTTATTTAATGAAAGAATATGTTAATTAGTAAATTAAAATAAGGATGGAAGTATGGGCTCTAATGTCAGCAATGAATTAGTGCACAAAGGCTTTTGTAAAGATCTAGTATTATAAAAAATAACTAAAAACTTCATATAGATGAAACTTCTAAACATAAATAATTTGTATATTATTAATGCTATCTTTATATTGATTTTTATTTTAATGGTTTAAATTACTTTATGATTTTTAAGATTGTTCGCACATATTGTCTCAAATAACAAAATTGCTACAAATATCCTAAAGGAAATCAATAATCACAAACTACCTGGTGAAATACTGTTCCTACCCATCAACAACTTAATTGAAACCTATTATGATTATCCAACATCTGAAGTAAGTATTAAAAAAGAGTGATTGAAATTTATTGTATTTATCATCAACAAATGTATGAAACCATTCAAGTCCAAAATGTTTTGATTCAGGACTAATTTATTTTTGTGTAAATTTTATGTAAAATAAATTTTTTGAAAATATATCACCTCAATATTGTGATAATTAAATTTTTAAAATATATTTTTGGCTCTTCAAAAAATTTGGGATTTGACTGGCACATGGTTTTGCACTTTTTCCTACATTATTTCACTTTTTTATATGTCATAATAATGTTTTCCTGAATTTAAATGAAAATTCATTAAATAAATTAAAAAATATTTTTGTAGGACGCTGAACCTATTCTTAATAGAATAAAATACAAACCATATATGGAAAAAGTCATGAAATATTTATTTGGTCGTATCTTGATTTGTAAGAATATTGATGTTGCCGTCAATATTATGAGAAAAACTAATAGATTACTATGTGTTACATTGCAAGGAGATAAGGTATTATTTTGTTTCAAAATACAGGTCAATACTAAGGTAGAACAACTATAGTATCATATGAAGAAGGATTGACTTCAAAAGCATTTATACTTGATCATAGAGTGGCTTTAGGAGCATTGTTTTTTATTTCAGTTAATATTTAAATAAAACTTGACGATCCATGTTTTATATTTATTCATTCATTCCAATATTTTAACTTATCAAAAGTTGTCTACAACTGTAAAATATATGATATAGTTCCTGATATAAGTTACTGGTTACTATAGGTCTATTTTGATAATATCAAGTTTTATCAATAGAATAAAACAGTTTGCCAATTATTGATGACGATTTGTTTGGCTTTTACTCCTACCTCAATAACAATGATTCTTTCTTTTTTCATCCTACGATTTTATTTTACCATTCTTGCTTTATGATAGTACAAGATTTGGCAACAGTGATTCCCTGGTGCCAAGAAATCTTAAGTTTATTCTATTAATAACAGTCTCGAGTTCTGAGGCAGGCTTTTTAATTCAACACTGCCCTTTATCTAGATATGAACTCCTTGAAACATGATGAATTATTTTTATTCACTAACTGAGGAAACTCCTCAAAATAGAATAAATTCTTGTTATTCTCATTCAATGACAATAAATTTTGTAATTTGTCCCCAAGCTAGTCTATGTTTGCAATGATTTGATGTATGATATTGTATATTGAATATTGTTGAGGAGTTAATAGGTTTCTTGCCATCTGGTCCTTTCCAAAATCAATAGTTCTAACAGTTTTATCAATGAAAAATAAATCACAGAAGTATGAAAAATCCAATGAAGAAAATTAAATAGTACTGACTGGGCTACTACTGGTTGTACATTACATAAGAAATCATCTGCTGGTCTTAAATGTCATAACAACGATAGTGATTTTTTTTTCAGGCCAATAATTTTGAATATTCCCCATCTGAAAGGTTATAGTTCTAGCAACTCTATTTCTAAAAATTGAACTATGTTTAATAATATAAATAAACAATGAATAATTAACATTTATAACACATACAACATCTTAATAAATGTTAACGAATTAACCCTTCTCTTTTATATCCTACAATAATTAAAAAAGCAACATAGAAAAAGTAAAAACTTATTTCCAGATTTCATTTTAGGTTTCAAAGATTTGTATTGTATATTAAAACTAAATTTTTCTTACTATTCAATTAGATTATTAGTTACTTATTCATAACAATGATTTCTGATGAAAAATTATTTTTAATATAAAATAAAAATCTTTGAAATCAACTTTTCTCAATGATTAGATTTTAGAGTATATTAGCATTACATTGGGGGATATGATTTAGTTATTAAAGTTGTAACTAAATCTAATAATCAAAATTCAAATAGTGAATACAACTAAAAGTTTTTCATAAATTTTGATCTTTTTTAGGTATCAAAAAGTGTCATGTCTGGAGGATACTTCAGTAACTCAAAATGTTCCAAGATCCTGTTTTCAAAAATAAATCATCTACAGGAAAACAAAGCATTAAAAACTGAGGAACTTGACAATGTGCATAATAAAATAAATGAGTTGGAAACAAAAATTAACCGTAGCATTTCATACAATCAGCAACTCAAAAAGGAGTAAGTTACTGATTAATGCAATTTTTAAACCAGAGGGTGTTCAGTAATGAAAGAAATATTCACAAATAAAAGAAGATTGGATACGTTATTTTCAACAATTCAAATTTTTTTTGTTAATGATGTTATATATTATGCTGGAAGATTGACCGTGTGTATTAATAAATGGAATATGGTCCTGGTGCGGTCAAATTAAACTCAAATAGTAATATTTTGTACTATTTTTATTTGAACCAACGTTTTGCCCCATGTTGCAGGGCTTCGTCAAGGCTATTTTGATGGAAGTCAAAGTCAGAGTGAGTTTCACTTTGACTTCTGTCAAAACAGCTCTGACAAAGCCCTGCAACGTGGGGCCAACCATTGGCTCTAATAAAAATAGTACAAAATATTACTATTTGAGTTTAATTTGACTGTACCCGGACCATATTCCATTTATATTATACATTACATTCACTTACCTATATATGGAATACATAGAGAGGGAAAGTTTAGTAAAATTAAAATTTTGAGTTTTTGTCAGAATTAGACGTTTTGAGAAATAACAAGTTTTGAAAATGGTGTGTGTGTATAGCTTAAAAGTTTTCAAGGCCCAAAAACTTAAAGTGATACTCATAAAGTATATTCCAAAGATTTCATCAATGACATACATTAATGTATTCAGAAAAATTGTTTTTGAAATTTTCATGAATAGTAATTTCTCTATTTTCAGTCTTAAACTTTTAATGCCATGTTCACAATTTTTATACATTTTGCTACAATTAAAATATTCTTTCACATAGCAGTAGATTTTTTTCAAATAATTTTTTAACTGTACAGACATTTAAATTCATTAAATGCTTGTTCTAACAGTTAGACAATAGCTATGAGGGTGGTCTGAAAAGTTTCCAACCTAACAAAAATATAAGTCTATTTTTTTTTATTTTTCAACATAGTCTCCTTGTAACTCTACACACTGTTACAGTTAATTAGAGATGCTCAACCTTCATGACATACTGTATAAATTTAATTTTTAAAATATGAAATAGGCACGGCAGTAAGATTATGATGTTGAGCAGCTTTTTTTATTTACAAAATATCATAAATAACTAAATTGAGTGAATTTGTTCATTCCAGATATTCCAACAATGATCAGAAAAAAAATTTACAAAGACTGATTGATGATGAGAAGCATGCTAGTCAGGAATTGATATACATTAATGGATTGATTGAAAACAAAAAATATTCTGTTAGAGAACTTAGAGTATCCCAGAGGATGTTAATTGATGAAATATCTGAGGTATGAACATGTTTAAAATTATAATGTTGATATGAGAGTGGAGGAGAGGAAGATGGAAGGGTACAGTTGTGGCGTGGTTAATCTAATCTAACACAATTCTCCCATCAGTATCTTGGTTTTCTTCTTTGACAATTACCTTTTGGGTTAAAACTAATTACCTTTTAATTCTATTATTGTTTGGTTCTTTATCAAACTCAACAATTTTACAAGCCTATTACTTATTCCAGTAGTATTTACTGGGTTCAAATTATGCAGTTCAGAGTTCTATTTAAGGCTCTCTGAATTCTTATACAAATTCATTTTCTTAGGGACAAATATTCTGCGCTAGAGTTTAGTTTTGGAAACCTTAAGGTGCTGTTATTTCTTTAATCTATGTAACCATGTCTTGCATTTGTGAAGTATAATAAGGAATTCATAAATCTCGAAGCAATTCACAAGCTGCTAGAAGATATATGTAGTATCAATGAATGGACAGGGAACAATGATCTCAGGCTTAATGTTGAAAAAACTTTGGGCATTCTCATCGGTTCCAAGTACCTTCTTAATTCCTTTCAACCCCAGTTAAAAACTTTGGAATGAATTTTTATCTGCACCTATCCTGAATGACCAAATTTCCCAAATTATACCATACTTCCTGGGGCGGGTCTGGATTGCCTTTTCTTTTTGTGTTATGATTTCCTCTTGTGAGATTGTGACATGCCGTAGATTGACCAACCTACTCGCTATAATTGTCTGTTTAAAAAGTCAAATAAGTAAGGCTACCTTGGAGGGCAGGAGTGGAGGGTTTCATGCCGTTTTTCAATTTCAGGCACTTTTTAAATATTGCTCAATTCAACTATCTTAAAGTTTCCTCTTCCTGTTTTAAGCTAATATTTCAAACGTGATATAGGGCTGTCGCTTCCCAGGGGTTTTAGCGAGGCGGGTCTGGCGGAGGATTGGCTTTTCATTTTGTGTTATGATCTCCTCTTGTGAGATTGTGACATGTTGTACATCGACCAACCTACTCGCTATAATTGTCTGTTTAAAAAGTCAGATAAGTAAGGCTTCCATGGAGGACATTTTTATAAATATCAAGCCTGGAACTTCAGCACTTATGTTTTTATTTTTTATATTACTATTTTTACTGTATTATTACTTAGTTATTAAACCATTTTATGCCAGACAATAGGCACTCAAATGTTCATTGTAATTATTTTTAAGGGACTAGATATCTCAGAATAAAATTACTTTTCATTAAATATTTTGGAACAGTAATAAACATTGTAAATAATTTTAATGTAGACTTTAGTTCAAAAAGTTTTAGAAAACTGGACTGGAACTGACCTCCTTGGCTCAGTATGAAGTAGGCTACAATGACCAAGGGTCAGTTGATTCTTTATCAATTCTTAACCCACACACTTTTCCTCTTATTAAAAGTTTCATTAAAGCTGCATTCAATTTAACTATGATACTTGCAGCCTTTGGGTCAGTCCTGGGTAAAGCAATGTAGGTAGCTATGGCTGTATATAACAGGAGACACCGTCCTTCCATGTCGAAAAGCTTAATTGGCCCCAAAATTTTGTGGAATATTTTTATGTAGAGTGAAGGGTCCATGACCAATCAATATTTTCCTCAAAAATTTAGCTCAATATTTTTGCATAAAATTTTGAGCAATATTTTACCCAGTGTTAGGGTCCCATTACTAGGCTAGGTACTAGGCTACCTTAAAAATCAGCACTGCATTCATTTCAAATCTATTATAAGATTTTGAAAAAAAATAAAATAAAATTTGTTATGTAGTATTAGTTAATTCAACTTAATAGACATAAATTATATTTTACCATTTTTGTTATACAATTTTTATAATAAACTATAATTTTACCAAAAATATTCAGGATTTTGAAGAAATAAATGAAAAAGTAAATAGTGAGATCATATTTCTTAATAAAGAAATAAAGGAATATGAAAAAATTCTTCATGATAAAAATATTGAGCTGGCTACATTAGAAAGTAAAAAATTGAAGTTGGAAAATGATTTGATTCACCAAAGAAAATTAAAAGATTCGAAAGTAAGTGTTATTAAATTTATTATTTAATCTAGATGATGATTAAGATTGCTGTGTAAAGTAATAACAAGTATTTGTCCCACACTTGTCACCTAGATTTTGATGAAACTTTTTTAGGTTAACTTACACCTCAAGTTATTGTTCCACTGTCTATACTGGAAATCTCATTATCCCTCCAAAAAACTTGGGACACTGTCATGTATAAAACACATTTTATATTGCTGGCTTTGATCAAGATAAAGATATGAGTTCGGTACCAAAATGTGCCTATTGCAAATACATTTTTTTTTTTAAATAAGCCATTAAAGCATTATGCTTAGTAACAATATCCAAAAGCCTTTGAAATAGCAATTTTTGTGGAAAATGTTAGTTTGTGCCAAAACCGAGCCAAACAAATCTTGTTCTCAGTGCCACACTAGTCCTAATATCAATTGGGGTCCAATATTTTGGGGCCTTTATACGCCTAAAAAAGTTTCATGAAAATCAAGAAGAAACATGTGAGATCTTCTAAGTAAATAAAGTTAGCTTTTTAATGTGAGCTATTGTTTGGATCTACTTTACATAGCTTCAATATCTTTTCCAAAACTTAAAGTTTTATAACTATAAAAAAGAATATGTACATTTATTTTCACATGAAAAAAATTAATTTTCAGTGTAACTATTTTATTAATTCACTTCAATATGCAAAAGAAAAAAAAATTAGCTCCTATAGTTAACACTAATTATCTATTCAAATTTAATTAATAGTTTGTTAAAAACAAAAGTGGTTTAAACATTTTTCCTAGAAAGCTTCTATGTTATTTGGGTTTCCTGATGTATTAGAAAATATAATTATGGCCCATTTTAATTTTTTTGCAAATAAAAATATCTCTAAATTGGTCCATAATTTGTAATAATAATTATGAAAATTTTGTTTTATGTTTTGTTTAAGGAACTTGATATATCTGAAATAAAGACTTACATGAAGAAACTTAAAGATTATCAAGTGAAGGAGGAAGTAATAGATAATCGAATCAAATTAATAACCAATAAAATTAAAGAAAACGAGAAATCAATAACTGAATTAATCAGTGAAGTATGATGATTTTATTAATAAAATATCTTTAAAATATAAAAAATAATATCATATTATAATATTAATAACACACATACATACCTTTCATATGTTTATACTTATATAGCACAATGGTCCCTTTCTGAATCAGGGTCTCCTCCAAAAGCTTCTGCCCTTCTTCTCTATTCTATGAAGCAGCCATCCAACCATTTTTATTTAGTAAGGGTCTTGCGTCAGTGGGAACATTATCAAACCATTTCTGAATGACTTGCAGGTTCTTATGTCTCTGATCACTATAGATAGATAAATTCTCTTTAATTTTTAAATAAGCCAAGACCATTTCCTCTTTTGACCGTAAGTGGAGCAGAACTAGTAAAGGAGAACTTCTAAAGCCTTAGTAACTACATCACATCAATGCCAACAGCATGTAGTTATTTCTTCTGATATCTTAATATCATCCTCTAATATTATGTTATTCAAACCATCTGGGTTTTCACATACTGTTATTTCTATATATAATAATATATATCAAGAGTATATCATCAAACCCCCATCCTTTCCTCTAGCTCCCATGGGAGGATGTACAAAATTTTATCACTTGAGATTTGCTTATAAATACTAATAATGAGGTTGAATTTCAGTTTATTTTTAGTTGCATTACACAAAAAATTAATTTGATTAAATTGATTACTAAGGAAGTAGCATACCTTAAACTCGATCATTTCTGATTTTGATTGAGATGATGAAATTTACAATAGACTATGGATGAATGAATGTCAGAGTAAGAAATGGTTAAGTTTGGGACAATCTCAAAGGAATTGAAATCAAGATAAAGAATGATCATCCCGTTTTGATTACCTCATTCTGTTTTCAAGATTTGTAGATAATATTCTTTTGGGTGTTCATATTTATCCTTTATGTTTGCTGTATAACTAATAATAAGTAGACAAGCTAATCAATTCATCATTTACAGAAAATTAAACTGGAAGAGGATATAAAAGAATGTTCAGAATTGGACATATCCGTTGGAAGGAGAGACAAAATCACCCAAAAAATTATGCTGTATAATAACAAAATTTCTGAGTACAAAGCAGTATATAATAAAATTAATAAATCTTCAAGTCAGCCAAATGAATATTCTGAGTTCACCTTGCCAATGGTTAGTGATTAAATTTATAATTATAATTATAGAAAGATTATAATATATATTGTAATATGCTCTTTTTGTGTAAATAGTATATTTTGATGTTTAAAGGGTTTTGATATGTTTTATTTTATTTTTAATTTTAATATTGTTAATTGTTATTTTAAAACAAAAAGCAAGCTAACCAGTTTTCTTTGTCTATAAGAAATACGTTATTTTTTAAACAAGAAAGATGGCGGTGCACGTCCTTCCA
>NW_027115007.1:550215-551767 GCF_000696795.3 Halyomorpha halys
TTCAACAATTAATGACAGCTATAAACAATTTAGAAGGTGGTATGAAAAGTATAAAAGATCAGATGAAAGAGGATAGGAACAATATGAGGGGTGATATGAATGAAATAAAGGGTGAGTTAAGCGAAGTGAAGGATCGAATGAAGAAAATGAGCATGGAGTTAGAAAATAAAGTAGATAAAAAAATTGAAGAAGTTGAAACAAATTTAACTATAAAATTGACAGAACAAAACATTGAACTATCTGAAAAAATTGATGAATGTCGTATGGAAGAAAATAAAACGAGAAGTTTGGTAGCTGAGTTAGAATTAAAACATAAACGGGATGTGGAACAGCTAAGCCAGGAGATAAGGGAGAACCGAAATGTTAAAGTTGTAGGGGAAGTAACTCGGGGAACAGTCATAAATACGGAAAGTGTTGGGAAATTAAAATTTAGGGATAATAGGCAGGATGATCCATTTGAGTTCATTTTAAAATTAAAATCACAAATAAAATTGTATATGAGCTGGGAAGAAATTAAGGAAATAATCCAGTCACATCTTTTAGAGTCTGCGTATTGTTGGTTTTTAATAAATCAAAACAAGTTTCATAATTTCCAAATGTTTATGGATGAATTTATATCTAATTTTGGGAGTGAAACTTATAAAGCGTACCTTTTAGGAATTTTAAATGGGGATTATTTAAATTTTGAGAAAATGAGTCCTACAGAATATTTAACTCATTTCTCGACAAGAATGATCACAGCAAAGATCTTTGAGGAGAACACTCTGTGTAGTCTTTTTAACAGGCATTTTGGTGAACGGGTCTACAACATATGTATAAATAGACGTGTAGGAAAAATATCAGAGCTATTTGATGTCTTAAATATGATACCAAGACATATTATGGTAAATGATCTTAGATCACCGGGAAATAACAGTCTTTTATATAATCACCGACCATGGGCAAGTAACAGCAACTGTGATTATGTACCAAATACAGGTTTTAAAAATCAGGAAAATGTTTCTAAACCTCATAGAGCTGCAAATAATCATTTTAATTACAATTCAGAGAGAACCGCAGAAAACAATTGGCGCCAAAACCTCACATACAATAATAGGGGTCGAAATTTTAATCCAAATTATCGGGAACAAAATTCTAATAATTATTTTGAAGGGAGATATAGAAATAATCAGATAAACAATGGTTCAAGGCAAAATGGTAATACTCATAGTAGTCAGAGAGGGTATAGGAATAACTACAATAATAATTCACAAGGTTGGAACCCTAGAGTTCAAAATAATCCCACTATTGGTAACCAATATGCTGTTAGGAATGCTACTATAGGGGAAGATGAATCTTCCGATCTAGCTGTACAACCACAGGTTTTTGGGCCTACCCATAGAGAACCTATTATTGCTCCAAGCGATTTAAGGCTGACTTCACAAAGTCCAACAAATGATCAATTATGAAATAAAAACGCTCTTCTCACTTGTGAGAATTATTTTTTAAATAATTTATTTGAGGATAATATGTTTTTAGAAGAAAAGCAGTCTTTTAGAAAAATTCGTTTTCA
>NW_027115007.1:552305-557483 GCF_000696795.3 Halyomorpha halys
GTTAATTGGGTCCTATAATATTTAGAAGGTTTCTCTTTGTTTTTAATTTAATTTATGTATTTGATCTAATTTAATTTACGAATAAATGTTTTATCCGAGCCAGTGTTTATTTATTTTTTTTAGTTAAGCTTTCCGACAAGGAGACCATGTCGAATTGAGGTGGCTTAACATAGTTTTGGTCCTTGGGAAAATACTACACTTTGATCTTAGCCAATAGGCCGAGAAGCAACAATGACATTAATCTTGATGATTACCACAATGTACTACACAACAAATACACTAAATAATGACCGCTAACTAAATATTTCGCTCCTGTCTGGTGCTATACCTATGACTTATACCAACATGATATCAGAGGTCTTTTAAAATATATATAAGGATAGTAAACAGCTAGCCTCGGTACATCAGAATTTGAAGTATGTTGTCTGACTTACAGCTCCTGACAATTAAACAGTACACAAATTTACTGATACAAAACATTTTCTCACTTTCTTTCATATCCAACAACCTGTTTATACTAAAATTAAGATAACATAGTATATAAAAACATACCAAAAATATACAAAGAGAAATTATGAATACTGTTTCTGAATTATACTAAATTTCTTTATTGTATATATTTTATTTGTTAACCAAGTGATTAATTGTTTATTTGTTCATTATTCATAATAATGTTATTTGTTTTATTGGCTTGTTTAATTACTTTTTCTTTTTAATAAAAATTTTTTTTTTAACTATTCTAAACTACAAATACATAAAAATTCAAATCACTCCACTGTATTATAAAAATAGTATTTGCACCTTAACATACACCACACACCAATTATAGCCTTATGGCAATCTGTATATAGTAATCAATAAAAACAACTACAAAAAAAATTTAGAGAACAAAAGAAAAGTAATTCTGGTTGCAATCATCAAAAGAATGGAACTTAATGCTGAAATATAGGATAAAATTAATTCAAGGATGATATTTAAAGATACCAATATCACCACTACTGAAAATAATGTCCACCATAAAGTCATTCAAAACGATCTTTTGAAAAACCTGTTATGAATGTGAAGAAAAACAAAAACAACCAATAATACTCTGAAGTAGTTTTTGAAGATAAAGCTATCTATTCAAACAATGGCTCAACTACACTTGCAGGACTTTGGCCTCCCACACTATCCTCTTCCACTCATTCTGTTCAAAAGCAAGTCTTCTCGTCTCTTCACCCCATCTGCCTCCACCTTATTAAGCCATCTCTGATGTATTCTTCCTTGTGTTCACTGTACTTCCTGCGATTGATATAGCACTCTTCTTGGTAGGTGACAAACTGGCATTCTTTTTGGCCAAGCTATCAGATCCTTGCCATCTTGATGATTACCACAATGTTGTGTTAACCATACATCACCATTAACAATCAATTTTTTCCAATCTGCTATTGTTGCATTTATAAAGTATACAACTCATACTATATGATTGTTAAATGATTAACATGAATAAGTAAGTAGAAATATGATTATCTTTACTACAAAGAACTGAATATTAACTAATACTTGTTATACAGCCAAATTAATCCATAAAGACTAATGACTTAGCAAAGCTTTACTATTTGAAATATAAATTACCTTTGAGCTAAGGCTAGCTCATAACCTCCTTTAGACTGCATTTGCTTTTGGATAGCCCTTAATTGAGAATTGACAAGTTCAATATCACCTGACCCAATATGACCTGTATGCTGAAAATTAGTTGGTTCTCCGATCATGGATCTGTCAATCCTAGCATGTCTTTGATTTCTTTTCTAAAATAAAAAACATGTAATTTATTAAATATTTAGTACAATATATACGACAGTAGTCATTAAAAATTAGTATTATGCTGTTAAAACTACTAAAAAATAATAATTTGATAAAAATACATAATATATAAGGGCAAAAAATTTATAAAATATGTAATGAACATTAGAGACTAAAAAACAAATATTCATCCTAGTCTTGCAAAATAACTAGGGTTCATACATCAAGAGAATAAACAATAAATAAATAACATACATGTACAGAGCACAATGCAATAACACAATACACTGCAGCATTTCTGGCGTCACTGACATTCAGCAACATAATTAAAATGTCTGATTAGCTTCACAAATCTACTGGGGTGCGGATGTGGTACAATATATAAGACACAAGACTGAGGTAGGCTGGACATGTTGCAAGAATGGATGGTGACCCACCTGTTAAAGGATTATTGTTTGGTTATGTGGAAGGAAAAAGAGAGGACAGCAATGACAAAAAGGCAGACAAGGTTGAAACTGATACATAGAAATTTCTGGAAACAAGAGCTTAGCAGATCCTTGCCCAAGACAGAGAGAAATTGAGGCGATGTCTTGATGTAATAAAGACTTTATACATATCTTATTTTTTATTAGTTAAAATTAATTTTTAACTTATTAAATTAATTGTCACAAGACATAGAGCACATCATTAAATAATAAATAGCCATAATAAACTGTTCATAGCTGTATGTGCTAGTTAGTCTCCATCGAGATAAAAAGCATTTTGGAGTGATGTGGAGTGGCTAGAAGTTCATATATCTTAAACTTAATATAACACACAAGGCAAAAATCAAATCACCCCAACTGACTGTGAGTATGGAAAGCTGCAGCAATGTAACAATGTACTGTACGTTTTTAGGCCATGCTATACTAATTATTGTTGGTAGGTAAATAAAGAACAGTTAAAATTTATAATTTTGACCATATAAAATATGTTAAAAAAGTATTTACATGAATAACAATTTTATACATTATTTACTAATAACTTGTATTAAATATGATTAATTTAATAATCATTCTGTATGCTATTCAAAATTCAGGAAAATTTTATTGCCATAGAACCAACAGTTATAAGCAAAAGTATAACCACCAGGATTTAACAAATTGCTATATCCTAGATGGCAATTTTCAAAATATTAATGTGAAATAAATAAATAATAAATGTAAAATAGGATTAAATATTACTTAATTTATAACTTACAGGATTTAACCAATAGCTATAACTAGAGATGAGATTTTCATGCAGTTAGGTCTTTTTTTCTCTAGTTTCAAATTCTACAAAACCACGACAGAAATTCGAACAACACAAATTTTATATTGCATAAAATTGCACGTTTTACTGTTTTGGGGAACAATTTTGATTCCATAAAATTTAATGCTTGAACTAAATTTCTTGTATTATACACATACAGGAACATTTATGACAATATTTATTCATTTAATTTAAAACTGAAAAATTTGAAGTAAAGTGATGCACTGATTCACATATAAAGAGTCGAATTCAACTTAAAAACTTCTCAGAAAAGTATTAACCAGTGCTTTCGGGTAACTATGAAAAAGTCTCTCTAGAATAACCTTGTTATAGAGAATGTTCAATATTCAACATGGAGTCCTTTTTTCCCCCTCATTCCCTATCAAACTTTACAATATCACTATATGATAGAGACTTTGTTTTAGAATTACATTCAGGGTTCTTTTTTACAGAAAACCACCACTATCTAAACAGTAAAATTGGAGCAAGAGGTTAGGTTGAACTCTGGTCACTCAACTCTGTTCTTCGATTAACACAATGAGTTTTCATACATTTTGTTTATACATTTAAATATTTGATACTTTTAAAATTTGATACACTGTGTTTGTTTGATTGATAATTTATAGACATACATTCTGGACATATTACATATATATGTAAATACTTCATAGACATTTTCCATTATTCTTTTAAAACCTTTTAAGTAAATTAATTTAGACTTCTGTATTTGTTTAGAAAGTATTCTCTAAGGTGTTTTTGAAGCTATGTTTATAAATTTTTGTGTTTAAAGCTTACGGTGGTAGATCAATAAACAATTTTACTCCAATGTAATTGTGATTTTTATACATTAAAACAGTATTTGTTTTTATATTTTGAAGATTATATTTATTTACTGTCCTTTAATATTTTTATGATTGCGGTTTTGATAAATAATGATTCCAAATTCAAAATTTTAGTTTCTGAAAAAGTGGTTTCGAAGATTCTCATTTCCTTTTTTCTAGTATAAAATACTTCTTGGTATTTTAATCACTGAATTAAATATTTATTTAATTGCTCAATTCCATATCAATATCCCATACTGGAAGACAGATTGAGCCAAGCAAAATAAACTGATATTATTTTTTTATTTAGGATACTTTTCATTCTTAGAAATATTTAAATTAATCTTCCAGCTATTTTTGTCATTTCTCGTGAATGTCAAAACCCATTTTAGGTTTTTATCAATATAAATCCATAAATATTTTATGTAGTGGCTTCTTTTGATATACACATCAGTATTTGTATCAGCATCCATTTGTATCTTTATTTCGTTTGGTTGGCCAGTTTTTGTAATTGAGTATGGGATGAATTTAGTTTTATTAATGTTAAATGTTTATTTAAGCTGGTCTAGCCATTTTATGATGTTTTTTTAAGCTATCTTCTGGTTTTTCCTGAATTACCATCTAGCTATTACCATAAAAAAATAATAGTGTCAGCAAAAGTGACTATTTTTCAGTTATCAATAGCTGTTTGAATATTGTTGATATATATCCAAAATAATATTGGCCTTAATACAGCCCTTATGAGATACCATATTCGATTATCTGTTCATCGCTCATTTGTCTGTTAATTGGTGTCCTGCAATCTTTTGACCAAATAACTCATCAGCCATTGTAATACTACTCCTTTAAACTCATGAATTTTCAACATTTCTTTTAATATTTTAAGGGATACTGTGTCAAAAACCTTTTTTAGATCTAGATAGACTGCTAGCACTTTTTTTTCCAAAATCTAACAAACCAAAAATTCCATTAATTAGAGCCGCTATTGTGTCCTGAGTATCCATTCCTTCATGAAAGCTACATTGATAAGATGAAAATAGGTCATGATTTTCTATGAAATCTACTATTTGTTTTTTTTGCACACCACTGATACCTGGCTAGATGTATTTATTATTAATTCCCCACAGAACCTTTTATCCTCCTCCCAAATTCCTATGTCTTTTCTTTCCTCCCATGACCTAATAAGAATTTCCTACAACATTCCAACTCCCTTGCTTATGCCAAAGACAATTAGTTGGCGAAACCTTGATTCCTTAACCATAGAAAACATTGGTCCCTACCTTGA
>NW_027115007.1:557588-558767 GCF_000696795.3 Halyomorpha halys
GAATGCCTATCCTCAAATCTCCTTAAATTCCTAAACCAACACGCTCCTCTTAAAACCCGTACCTTCAAACGCTCTCCGGCTCCCTGGATCTACTCAGAAATAAGAAATTTAATGAGAAAACGAGATGCTCCCAGAAGACGCTTCAGACGCACCCGAAGTTCAGATCACTATTCCACCTATAAGTCTCTCCGAAACCTTACCCAAACATCCTTATGCCGCGCCAAGGAGCAGTACTTTCACAACATCCAATCCCAAGCACCTGATCCTAAATCTAAATGGAAAATCCTTAAGAACCTCTCCGTTATCATTCCTAAATCCTGTCCATACTACCCAGTTGATCAAGACGAGCTTAATACTTTCTTTGTTGCTCCTCTTCCTTCAACAACCTCATGCGAATTTTCATCTTTCACATCCCTGAAATCCCATTTGATCCCAATAACTTTTATTTCCTAAATATTTCTCCAGATGATTTAATCTCAGAAGTCCTCAAGTCCAGAACTAACGATTACGGCCCAGACAATGTTCCTGTAAAGATCATCAAACTTTGTCTCCCTGCCATTCTTCTTGCCTTCCTGCACATTTATAACTTCTCCCTTCAAAATTCCGTTTTTCCCAAAGCCTAGAAGAAAGTCCTCGCCCGACCATTGAACAAAGTTCCTTCTCCTTCTTCAGTTTCCAACTTTAGGCCAATATCCATTCTATCCAATTTGGTCAAGCCACTAGAAAAATTAGCTCCCATTATTCCACACAATCCGCTTTATTGAAAATTTCCTAAGACCTCCAATCTGCTATAGACAACCATCAAATAACAATTTTAGTTCTTTTTGATTTTTCTAAGGCTTTTGACACAGTTAGCCATAAGATTCTCCTTAATAAACTTCAAAACCTTTCCATGTCAAATAGTGTTCTAAAGTGGATCCTCTCCTTCCTGTCCTAACGGTCCCAAACAGTTGTCATTCCGAACAAACCTCTTTCCTCTCCCCTGCTTCTGTCACAAGGTGTTCCTCAGGGCTCCTCACTTTCACCAACCCTTTTCTCCATTTATATGAATGATCTTCCTGATTCCATTCACCACGCACAGTACCACCTATACGCAGACGATCTCCAAATCTATCCTTCCATCCCTCCGAAATGTTTGAGGCCATCCAAAAGATAGAGGAAGATATTGACAGCATTAAC
>NW_027115007.1:559630-562861 GCF_000696795.3 Halyomorpha halys
TTAGGGGACATATGTCCCAGAATAAAGTTATTTTTTCATTTCATTTCATTTCATTTTTCAATAATGTGTTGAGATTAATGAGATTGATCTATAATTTACTATCTCTGTTTTATTACCTTGCCCGAATATTGGAGTAATTATAGAAGATTTTAATAACTTTGTATACTTCTCACTGCTCAGGCTTAGGGTTATTATATTTGTTATAGATTTACTGATATTTTGCTTTATTTGCAGCTATCCCATCATATCCTGGACCCAATCCTTCTTTCAGTGATAGTATTTCTGAAATAACATTTTGATGGGTTACTGGCTTAAAACATCCTAATTTGATATTTTGTTGTGGTTGTTTTTTCATTTTAATTAACATTCTATCTTTATTTCTTAACCATGGTTTGAGCTTTAGCTTTTTATTTGGTATTTTTGTTTCATTTATTGATTTACATATATGCTGATTAAGAATTGCAGTAAATGTATCATAAGCAAGGTCAACATCCAGGTTGCTCCACACCACCTCCCAACCTATTTCTTCTAAATATTTATTTAGTTTTCAAAATTTATACATTTAATAGTTTTATTTTGCTTGTTAGTATCTTGCTCAGCATTTAATTTGTATTGAACTACAGTTGAATAGTGACTAGTCATTATACTTTCTAGGACTATAGAATTTATTTGATTCATATTGATAAAATTTGAAAAGATGTTATCTAAACATATGTTTCAGAATTTAACTTTACGTGTGGGCTTATTAAATAGTATCATATTTAAATTCACTTAGAGTATTCTAATAGTTTTCTGCATTAGCATTACCAGTTGATAATATATTTACATTCCTATCTCCTATAAGGAATACATTATTATTATTATTAAAATCATTTAATACGTTTTAGAACTCTGTGCCAAATTATTCAAGGCTGACTTTGTCAATGTATAAATACACAATAATATGACTTATTTTTCATTACTCTTTATTTTTAGACTACTACATCCCTTAAGTACAGTTACTCCACCTCAAGAAGTTTTATATTATTTTGCAAAAATATAACAATACATAATTTTGATTATAATTTGTTTCTTTTACATGTTCATGTTTGCATAAATGTAGTGAGAATTTAGTGAGTTTAATTTGATTCAAACAAGGTTAGATAAGGTTTACTTGAATTAATATTATAAACTAAACAATAAAGCTGATTATTGTAGGATTCAGGTGTCTTATACATATTTTGAGTTTTTTACTGCACAAGAATTCAGTCTCTAACTATATCCTATAAGGTAATTTTCTAAATATAATGAAAGAAGTAAATAACATATGTTCCGGGTAATCTACGGCAACCGAAAGGTTGAATCGGAAAGGCTCCCATACATAGGATTACTAGCGCCCATGTGGCCAACAATCAAAACTCACCTTCTCCAGCGCTCTCTGTGGTGAGAAGAGAAGTAACCCGGCAGAGAGAGACAGCCATCTTGTTTTCTGCCAGATGCAGTCCATCTTTTCTTTTTGTTAACTCACCATTAATATCTGCCATGAGTGAGTAGAACTCCTGGAGTTGTCCCCAGAAGCAGAGGAGAGAGAAGCATAAGAGTGTGGAGGGAAGAAGAAAGCATGGATTAAGTACACGTGGAGTAAACAACTAACATCTACATCATCGTCAACCACCTCAATTTTCTATCTACAATTCTATAGCCCAGTCCTTCAAAATTTATTAACCCATCTAATCATAAATGTTTTCTTTCGGCCACCCCCTTCCCCTCTGTAACTTAAACAATAGAATTTTATTTTCATTTATATACAGTCCATTCAAACCCAACCAGCCAATCAAAAGTGAAGTGTGTCTGGCAATTAAGTTGAAGGCATACTTCATAGATAATGGTCCCACCATGCCGGATATTCATAATATTCTAATTAAGTTTAAGTTTCAAAATTAGTGTTCACACATGAGGTCCATGCCAGCCCTAATAATCCAAAATTATAACTCATTTTTCAACAAAGTTCAAATCACAGCTTAGTGAAAGTAGATAAATTTATTGTATAGTATTCCGGAAACCTAATTTATTGTTCTTACCTGGAAAAAGGCCAATTCAGCAATGGTAATGATGTTGGATTACTTAATGCATGTCTAATTATAATTTAATGTCAATGTAGGAAAACAAATTTCATGATATAACATAGTGGAGAATTATGTATTCCTACAATGTTATTTTCACTGAGTTAAATTAAAATTCATTAAACCTTCATTTTTTTATTGTTAACTACAATTAATACCCTAAATAGATCTTAAATTCAGTAATTTAGTGGGCAAAATTCTTAAATGTAAGTTCTTATATGTTCTATTTCTGTTTCGTTTATGTAAGTTTTCAAGTGTAACATGCTTATGCACAGAGATAGCTAACTAACCTGACAGAATTCATTAAACATTTCAAATCTATTGGCAAATTTCATTTCATTAATAAATCAAGTTTTAATCAATTTAGTCATAGGTTAGTTAATTCAATTTAAAATGAATTCAAATCAATTTTGCTGACTTAACATTCAACATAGCCTAACCTAATAGTGATAAGGACAATCTTAATAAAACACTCACTTTATTTCTCACAATTTTATTGATTATTTGTACAGTATTTATTTATAAATTAACTAACATATGTTAATAAAAGTAAAGTCTTTAATTTATACAAGTTATAAACAACTGTTAACCTATTACCTTAAATTCACTTTAACCATATGTTTTGTTGTTTTCTTAGTTAGAGCACAATGGAGCAATATACACATTACACTATATCCTTTCTGAAGTTGTCCGTTTGGGAGAATATTCATTCATAGAAAGTCTTTCATTACATTGTGAGGTAACTGGTCAGACTTCTATTCCATTGTATTAAAACTGGTAGGCTCACAATGCACCACGCTATTCCAAAGAGGTAGGACCATGCTGGTCTTCTAGAAGCGACAACTTGAACATCACCTTCTTCCTTCAATGATGTCACTCAACCTGGTTCCTTCTGCTGACATTTCATCAATATCTCTGTTCAATTATTCGGCTATTCGGTTCTATCCCATGGTATAATGTGTATAATTGCTCTCCAATTAGTTAGCTATCAACTTTCATGCAATTTAATTCCTTCACTTTCTCCCCATTTTCTTTTCTTGATTCTTTTGTTCCTCCCTCCCTCTCCCTCTCCCTCTCTCTCTCTCTCTCTCTCTCTCTCTCTCTCTCTCTCTCTCTCTCTCTCTCTCTC
>NW_027115007.1:563266-568234 GCF_000696795.3 Halyomorpha halys
TCCCCCTCCCCCTCCCATGAAGGGTGAAGCTGCAATGGTAACCTCCAGATTTCCAGTTGAAGCAAATTCATATGAATTGGCCTGGAAATGAGAGGTGGAAACGAATCAGAATCGGCGGGTCTTAGCGGACGTGCTAATTCACTGTATAATAGACTTCAACTGCAAGGGGACAAGAAGTGACCTGCAAAGGCACGAGCAGTTTCTGACAGGTGTCGCTGACAGCGTCGAAGCTCTGTGGGCATTAGGACTCAAGGACACTATGGACTTCCTTCTTACCACACTTGTGTTAAGGGCATTGGACCCAGAGACCAGAAGACAGTTCGAAATGTCTCTGGGATCCAGCCAAGAGTTTCCCACAGTGGACAGTCTTATAGCCTTTTTCGCCAGAGGAAAAATGCTATTCGCATGTCACAAGACGCAGACAACCCTAAAACACCAGGGCGCTCAAGCAAAACCAATCAAAAGCAGAGGTTCATCTCCTTGCTTACAACTTCTTCCAGGAATCCTAAGGATATTCCAGCTGCAGTTCGAACAACTAGAAAACAAAACTGAGAAAGGAAAAGGAGCTGAAGAACTTAGATGCCCTCTCTGCAAGGGAGATCACTTGTTCTCCAAGTGCGAGGCTTTTCTTAAGCTCCCTCTCACTAAGAGGCTTGAACACGTCCGAACCTTCAAGGTGTGTTGGAATTGCCTTCGCAAGGGCTATGAGGTAGCAATTTTGATGTCGGACCTGCTGTAAGAAGCACCACACGCTGATCCACCGCCAGGAAGGAGATAACACATCCACTGAAATCGATGCAACACCTAATAAGCCAGCACATACGGAGACCTTCATTGGTTTCAGATCCACGCCATTGTCATACTCGGACACCATGGTCTGATTGGGCACTGCATGCATTCTTATTAAGTCAAAGAGGGGAGACCTACACATGACCTGTGCTGTGTTGGACTCTAGAAGCCATCACACATTTATTTCCAGTGCACACGCAATATCGGTGCTAACATTTCAAACTTCAATCATTGTATCACTCAACTTCAAGTCTTGGCGAGTCAGCCGTCCCGAGGTCACATCTGAAAGGATCTACTTCTTGCACCATACGTCTATTCGCTGGTTAAGAAGAATATAGCCTCTCGCCAGTAGTAGTCAACCGCACCACATCGTCATTACCAAATGTCAACCTTCCTTCTTCTGTCGTCGACCACATTATACGCCATCCTTTAGCCGATCAACGATTCGGGGAGTCAGATCCAGTTGATCTGTTAATCGGTGGGGACTTATACCCACGGATTCTCGTTGGAGCTCCTTTACACTTTGCTTATGGACTTTACTTTACGCCTACAGTCTTCGGCTTAGTAGTTTCTGGCATTGCTCATAATTTGGTTCAACCTACGTCCTACTCTCTGTTCTTCAAATGTACTCTTTCTAGCGTTTCTAATTATACCGAGAAGAGTAAAAATTCATCCTGCTTCTTCTTGTTCATAGATCTCTAGAAGAACAAGTTACCACCTTCTTCATGCACTGGTCCACATCCAACTCACCACAGCTCTGTACCGCATGTATCTACGACATTGCGTTGGCCCTTCAGAGCCTCCAGTCATTTGAAATCAGCAAATAAAAATATCAGCAAAAGGTCCCACAGCTACATCCGCTTCATTCACGATTTCGATTCACCAATCCACGTTTTCAACACAATCCTCATCTATACCCAGGATTCCTATTCCCTCGAAAACTCTATGCATCATAGGACATCAGCATCCACCTTTCAGTAGAAAAGATGGCACTCCTTTCAATAAAAATGGAAGAGGAATTAATAAGGAAGAGACAAGATATTTTCGGCATATGTATTCCGAGGTACTACCCGAGGGACTTCTTTCATCCATATCTACAATTGAAGTCAACAGCCACATCCATCGGAATTCCACTGACGACAGAGTACTGTATAAGAGAGTCTAACACCCATTCGCAATCTCCCTTTCCACTATTACTTCGGCACGGTAGGTTCTAAGATCCAAGATAAATCTACTACCAGTCGCTTAGGTGCAGCCAAGGTTTGAAGATAAACTCGACTTCGAGAAGCACCACACCATTACATAAGAAGAAGGTCAAATTATCTTGTATATTCAAGTATATAGCGTCAACGTGATTATTTTGTTCTTTCCAGTTTATTGTTCGTCTGGTTCATTGTTTTCTTATTCATGTATATAGTTAGGGTAATATGATTGTTTTATTCTTTCACAGTAGGATTCATTGTGTTATTTTAGTCACCCATTCACACACAAGGAGTGTGTTTTGGTTCCCTTAAAAATGTGTTACTTGGTTTTCATCCCCTTTTGCCGAGCGGGAATTGTTAGGGTGGGCGGACGCATCCTCAGCATAGTTACTGGAAGTTGCACACATTTTACCCACAAGAATTAATTACCATACACAAGAATTAATTTCCTTTTTTCTTCTTACTCATATTTCTTTTTTTTTTATTATTAAATTAGCCTAAACAAGCCATCTTAAGTAATTTTCAATGATTGTTTAGGATGTGAAGTTCATTGTCGTTTACATTTAAGCTCTGTTCATAAGCATAACCTTATTTTGTATTGTTTCCTCTCTCTGTAAATTTCAGCATACCTGCTACAGCCTGCACCGCATCTCAACAAGTCAATCACCCGGAGCGATTTAGGTGGGTGGTATTTTCCGGGTAACCTACAGCAACCGAAAGGTTGAATCGGAAAGGCTGCCATATATAGGATTACTAGCGCCCATGTGGCCAACAGTAAAAACTCACCTTCTCCAGAGCTCTCTGTGGTGAGAAGAGAAGTAACCCGGCAGAGAGAGATAGCCATCTTGTTTTCTGCCAGATGCAGTCCATCTTTTATTTTTGTTAACTCATCATTAATATCTACCATGAGTGAATAGAACTCCTGGAGTTGTCCCCAGAAGCAGAGGAGAGAGAAGCATAAGAGTGTGGAGGGAAGAAGAAAGCATGGAGGAAGTACATCTGGAGTAAACAACTAACATCTACATCATCATCAACCACCTCAATTTTATATTTACAGTTCCATAGCCCGGTCCTTCAAAATTTATTAACCCATCTAACCATAAATGTTTTCTTTCGGCCACCCCCTACACCAATAGTAATTTATATAATAGAGTTTTACCATCATCTAATCATGTATTATTTTTCATTTATATACAGTCCAATCATACCCAACCAGCCAACCAAAAGTGAAGTGTGTCTGGCTTTAAATAAGATTAAATTTAGCTTGATTTAATAAAACCCAAATTGATAACCATCATATATAATCATTATATCATACCTGTTGAGGAGGTTGATTAATGCAACAAGAGAAAATCTGAAACCATAAATCACTACAAAGATCTCCAGATTGGTAGCCACTAGCCATTGCTGCAACAAAATTCTCATTAAATTATTTTACAAAATTTCAATTTTTGCTATTATAAAAAGAATAGTTGATATTGATTAAAAAAGTTATTGTTAATTTTAAACATGTTTAGTGGTCAGTTTTGGTCAATATTTATTTCTATTTTCAATAAGTACTATCAATACTAATTTATGTCTTTAAACCTTAGCATTATTACTGAGTTAAATGAGATGATAAATATTTAATACAATCATATGTTAATAATGATAGCTTAAAATGTTAATAATTAAATTGTAACATGCTTATTGGAATAATTGATTAGTTCATTATAATAATTATGATTCATTATAATAATAATGATTATATTACAGAAAACGATTGAAAACTAAAACAAGCTAAAATATTGAAGCATATTAAAAGATTGCAGTTTAATAAGAAAGAAAAATTGATAAGACTTCCAGTATGCAAATTATGTAATATGAGAAATAACAATTAATAATTTTAAAATAAAAATATTAATAAGTAATAATTATTTTTAAATTGATATATGCAACATAATCTTTTGAAGTGTAGAAATAAATAATTATTTGTAAAACATTATTAATTTTTTTTTTCAAATGGTAAAATAAATAACTATTAGCCTAAATATTTTACACAATGAAGAATATGACTCTTTTGGAAATCAGTATGTGGTTAAATTTGCCATGATTGGGAAATTAGGAGTCAAGTTCCTCAACAATTGAGTTACTTAACTCCAGTGCTGTATTTAAAAAATAAATAAAGTAAAATGATCTTTACGCTTCAGATCCATCAAATGAAATTCCATTACTACGTTTATCAATTACTTCAACAACATTCGTACCTTCAAAAGAATTGAAACTGATCTTCCTTATTTCCAATAAAAAATTATAACTGCATATGTATTTACTCATAATTTGTACTTTTTAATTAGTATTACTCAATTTTCAATTACTATCTTAATTTATTAATATTAAAACTTTGTTAGCTTATGTGAAAGGTTTAAATGTTCCTTTACCATGATTTATTGTAATTTCATTTTTTTTTAAATATTTAAATTACTTAATTCTTATTTTCTTATTTATGTCACTCAAAGGTTCAATAGTTAAATTACTATTCTTGTAATTTTATTCTACATGTCCCAGAATAAATAATGAATTAATTAATATAAATATTATAATTAAAAGTTCATTAATATTTACACAGACTAGGGGCAGAATAAAATTACATAGTGATGTAGCACAGATAATGAAGAATTTGTCAAATGCAATTTTAAGATTACAGCGAGTTGAAAGACAGGAGTATATATTGTGGGAGTAAATTTTGACTTAGAGCATAAAAACTTGGAAGATATAAGGATAGCAGTGGGATTAGATAATAACATACAGCCAGGAAAAAGTTCAATGTTTTAAGAACTATGAAATATGGAATCTTAAAAATAAAGCAAAGAAAACATTTCAAATTATACTGGAAGATTATTAATTGACCGTGTGTGAAGATGAAAGGAATATGGTCCGGGTGCGGTCAAGAAAAACTCAAATAGTAGAAATATACTAATTTAATGAGCCAACGATT
>NW_027115007.1:569015-575976 GCF_000696795.3 Halyomorpha halys
TAACTATGTGTTTGTATCTTTTTTAGCCCTGAAGAAGCCCTGCAACGTGGGGCGAAACGTTGGCTCATTAAATTAGTATATTTCTACTATTTGAGTTTTTCTTGACCGCACCCGGACCATATTCCTTTCAATTTCAAATTATATATTTAATAATAGCTTTTTGATATACTGAATGAATGAATCTACAAGATCACTTAAGAAATTATATTAATAGTTCACAAGTGGCACTCCAACATAGTGGGTAAACGGTAAACACTTACTGGCAATGAGAAAATGACCAACCATTATTGTATGGGATAACTTGGCACCATTAAGCGATTGGTGTTCATACAAATGTAGACCCCAACCTCAACTGAAAAGGGTTCATTACTTTTTTAACAAACGTCTGTAGCAGAATTCAATTAAAGCAGCAATAACAACAATATGGGTTGCAACCCATAACAATAGAACATTATGTATATAATAGTATACATCCACTCACCACATTGGAGTGAAACTTACAAACTGTTACCAATTGTATTAATAAATTGAAGTTTATATGTACATAAAAATAATTACAAAATGTTTTCCTTTACTATAGGCAAAGCAACTAATAATTTAATTTTGGATAAATACTAACAAAGTAGTTTAAAAATATTGTTAATGTTCAATGCTTAAGGTATGTCATTGTCATCAACTTCCACTCAATATGAGTTAAACCCTTACTCTGGTTCTTTCTAGCAGTATTAGACAAAAATCGTATAAAGTTAATTTTTGATGAAAACAACCCCTTAACATCCTGAGTAACTACTGATAACATTCTGAGGATATATTACTGAACTGATGAATAACTAACTAAAAACATGAAAAATAGTTAATGAAAACCACAACTTACAAATGATGCAGAAAAAAAAATTATAAAAAGAGATAACCAAGAACCTATCTATGGTTAACCAAAATTAATAAAAGTAACATTAGGTATAAAGAAAAACATCTATTTCAAAGATTTCAACAAAAATTTGAACACGAGTAATCCCAAATCATAAAAACTTAATAAGGAGCAGTGTAAAAAATATATAAGTAAAATAAATAATAAACTTAGGTAGAGAATTTTAATATAAATCAAATAAAAAGAGCCAACTTACCAAAGCAGTAACAGAAGATAATATAGTCAAAGATAAAAAGGACTTTCAAGGTAAACAAAAATAAATAAAATTGTTTCGGATATTAGAAGCAAAACATTAGTTGTCACACTTCTTTACAAGTTTAATAGACATAACAACTGGAACAGTAAACAATAATAAATACACTTTTTATTTAGATTACTTAGTAAGAAAATAGAATCATATAAATAGTAAGATACGGGCCAATTTTACAAAAGACTAACAGATGATCTGATCAAACCAAAACTTCAAGAAAAACATACAACAACGGCCAGTTCAAACTTGTGTCCTAAATACTAACAAAGAATGGCAATCCTGAGGTTATAGCAAAGAGATATGCCTATGTATGCCATCAAAATTAGTTAATAAATAAACATAGAATCAAATATAAAAATATGGAGTAATGATAACAATTGACAACTATTAATTGTAATACTCAATTATTCTGCTAACTTTCTGATATAAAAATTTCATGTAGTTCTTTATCAAGAAATGCTAATTTTATTGTATGATATTTTAGTGTGTGCAGGGTGAAATTTTAAAGGAAACAGACAGCCTTCCTAATATACCTTTAGTTCAGAATCAAAAGCCAACGGAGGTAACCAAAAACAGTCGAGGTTATGAACAATATAATATAACAATCAAATCACAGAAACCATAAAAACAACCTAACGAAAACACCACAATAAATTAGCTTTCTAGAGGTATCTAATGGATTTGCCACTGAAAGAGACATAAATCCTAAACGAATTCTTCTTCAGTGAGAACACTCTGTAGGGTCCAGTTCCCGATGCTTCAGAGTGAGTGGCTTCTTCACAGAGTCATCCCTTAGCAGTACGAAGGTCTTGGCCGTTCTGCTGTGGCGTGAGGCTGGAAGCAGATTCGCTCCTGCACTTAGGATTCCCCGGAGTGTTGAGATGCCATATTACTTCTAATTACTTCATTTCCTCTCTGATATGTGCATTACCGAATTCTCTAACCCAGTCCAACGATGTTCTGTCAGGAACCCAGTAAAATTTAAACCAAGCACAAAGAGCCCGCAACACCGCTTCCGCCGATTTGTCTTTAACCAAGCACGTCATAGCTATTTTACTGAATAAGTCCACAACTGAAATCCATTTGAACACTTTTAAATCATTCAGTGGCAAGCTCGCGGTAGGTGTTACCTCCTGCCTGGCTTGGGGAAGACGCCTGTCAGATTTCTTGCTGAAATACACTTCACAGCTTCCTATTGTCTCATGGATGGTGCGTTCAATACCATACCAAAAAGATCGACGCCGTAATCCGTGCGGGGTTTCGTTCAATCCACAGTGGTTCGTCTTTCCTAGATGGTATGCCATTGTCACCTCTTTCTGACATTCCGTATATTGGAGTGTTTCCTCCATCAACATAAAGCGAATAAACGATGGACCCACCACACCGATCTGTTCTGAACTCCAGAATCGTTGATTCTTGTCCCAGATCACCGCGTTGCTTAAATATAAATGGTGGATCTTTTGGTGTGTAGATGCGTCTGTCCAGGCACTAAAAGTTTCGGCTTTCCTGGCTCCCGACTGCGACCAAATAGTAGTGATCTCGCTACCCTTATATTTATTATATATTTATTGCATTCGATCTTCACTATGCGGTTCTTGTTGTAGCGAGAGCAGCAAAACATTCAGCTCCAATCCACCAGAGCGCAGCACCTCGAGCTTCACTGAAGCTCTCAAATTCATATATTATTTTCTTTTATAAAAACATATTATTATTTATATATATATAATTAATTTTTATATATACTACAGAGCAAAAAAAAAAAATTAACGATATAAAAATAACGAACGAAACTACGTTAAGCAGATAATTTCGGCTAACAGCAGATACTGAGTTCTAAAGAGTTGTTTTTGATTTACGATCACCTAAGGCATGGCCTCTCTCCTTCGATCCTCTTTCCTTCTCTTCTTTCGTAGGACCAGGCGGGTAGCTACCCTCCGGGCCTTCACACCTCCTCCTATCGACGGGAATAGCACCCGGTAGGACGGAGGCACCTTCCTGCATGACCTGTTGGCTTGCTACCCTCCAGGCCTTCATATCTTCCTCGTACCTACAGGAATAATACCCGGTAGGACGTGGTTACCATCCTATAAGATATCACAGTTGACACCCGTTAGTCTCATCCTATCTCATCATCTTCCGTGTAAATTACCTTACCTTTACAATTTGAACACGTATTGTCGAGGCCTTCTGGACAAGCGGAATCAGAAAGAAAATTGTATTCAAAATGACCTGACGTCGTTTGTCGTGTACCATATCTTCGAGTACCTCCATCGCTGCCGATCTGTCCTCCGATGAGCTTTCGTCAGCTGATGTCTCGTTTAGTCACGTCTTTGGTTAAAATATCTGCAAGATGGTCATCGGTCCTTGTAGATAATTTTCTCTACTTCTTTCTGACTTCTCTCTTTTCGACCGCATTTTTGACAAAATGGAATTTCCTGTTGATGTGGAGGGTCTGTCTTTTTTGCCAACCATTTTGAATCAAGTCTATGACAGCCCTTCTATCAGAGTATATGATCACAGGTTTTTTTTATAAACTCAACAGCTTCGAGTTCTTCCAATAACTCGACAAACCATCTTGAATCGCATACCCCTTCACAGGTTGCCTTAAGTTCTGCTTCCATCGTGGACATGGCCACTAGGTTCTATTGTGGTACATCAATTTCCTACTTTTATTTAGTTTTATTGGTACCACTTTGATCCGTAAGGTTACCTAGCTATAAGGTTGTATTGCTTATCTTTTTGTACAGGAAAATATAGCCCTACTTTATGAGCGTACATTTTCGTTAATGTTTCCACTTTTCCTTGCAAAATATAAAAAGTTATGGGCTCAGTATGCGCTTAATAGCTTTATAGGAATGGAAAACCTATAAATCAAAAGTAGTGATATGTGAAGTGTTGTGATCAACCGAAAATCGGAACTCATCAGTGTTAGTGGTCAGGAGTCGTGTTAAGGAGGTACTTTCTGTTTTTTTGTAATAGTGCGAAAATCAGAATGAAGGTTTTCAAACACGTGAAACCATTGACAGGCGAGTCAGATTGGTCAGTTTGAAAGATGAAAATAATATATCTTCTAGACTACCATGAGGGTGCTATTGATGTTATAGACAGTTTGTTAGCTAAGCCTGAAAATCTTAGTGGAGGTGCATCAAAAGCTGCAATAAAAGAGTATAAAGCCAAAGTTGACCTATTTAGAAAAGCAAATAGTTATGCTAAGTCTATGATTGCAAGTTCTGTAACTGGCACTGTATACCAGAAAATAATGGATCAAGAGACTGCTTTTGATACTTAAGTACATTGAAGCAACTTTTTGGGACATCATAAAAAGACCAGTTATTCAAAATTTGTATAGATTTCTTTTCATTTAACTTGATTGATGGTAAGGATGTTTCAACGCATATAGCTCGGCTGAAATCACTTTGTGACAAACTAAATAATGGTATGCAGGCTAGAAACGAGAATTATTTGCCGGATCTATTATTGGTTTTCAAAACTCTTAATATATTGCCAAATAGTTTTATTTCCTTCAAATCAAGTCGGATGTTGTTAAAAAGTGAAGACAAAACATTTGAGGATTTGACTGTTCAGCTTGAACATTTGAATGAAATTTTATGAAACAGAAGGGTTCTAGTTCTGTTTCACAGAAGGATTTGGATCCAGTATCAAACTAAAGGATAGGGCAACAAGGAAAAAGTAAGAGTAAAAATCACAATAAATGTAATTACTGCAAACAGACTGGACATTGGGTTAAGATCAGCTGGAAAAGAAATTCTATCAGCCGTAGGAACTGGAGCTGTTAAAGTAAAAAATTTCACTACTGGTGAGATGTTTTTGTTGAAGGGTGTGTGGTATGTTCCCAATTTATGCAGAAATTTGTTTTCAGTGTTGGCAGCTCAAGATAAAAACTCAACAAGTGTATTTGAATCAACAGCTACACAGGAAAGTTAATGCTGTATGGAACAACGGAACAAGGGGGCACACTTTCCAAAGCAACAAATGTACCAGTAAAACCAAATCCTGAAGTGAATATTGTTGATGATTTGTTGCAGCTGTACTACCAAAGCTGGAGTCATCAAGATAAGTGGCATGTCCAAGCTAAAATGCTCAAAGAATTGAACATAAAAATTGCTAAAGCAAACGAGCAATTTTGTGCGGAGTCACACAGATGTTGACAGCCTCTTACACACCCCAGCAAAATAAATGCCATTTGTGAAAGGGAATTTCGGACAACTGTCAAAATGGCAAGAACATTTAAATATTTCAACGAAGATTTAACTTTTCCAGATGCTTTGTGGGCAGAGTTTGTAGCAACTGCAATTTACATCCTAAACAGAACAGGAAAGTCGTCTATAAAAGGTATGAGCCCCTATGAGCTATGAATAGGCCAGAAACCTAAAATAAAGCACTTGAGAGTGATTGGTTTTGTATGCTACGTTCATATTTCTAATCAGAGACACAAGAAAATGGATCAGAAGGCCATAAAAGGATATCCGAGCCCTGTTTTATAATGAAAGCTAATAGTATTAGTTCATAGTACAAGTGTAGAAACTAGTGTGGTAATTGCACTAATACTTATTTTTTTCATGATAGGAATGACTATTAGTGATATTACAGGAATTAAAAAATACTAAATTACAAGTTACTATTGTACAAGTGTGTGTGTAATTGAACTAAGATAAATCTACAAGACTAATAGTATTAGTTTGTACTTTATTATGAAACAGGGCTGTGATACACCCCCGGCTACGACGGAGATGAGCGACACCGTATATGGGTGAAAGAAGAGAATAAAGTCATTCTAAGTAGGGACATTCTATTTCAAGAGAAATTGAATAAGTGTGAGTTTGTTAAGCTGCCAATAAAAGACACTGACATTCAAGATTGTGAAAAACCAGAAGACCAAGAGGTGTCTGATGAGACAAGAGGTTCTGAAAAAGAAGAAGAGTCTGAGTCTGAAGATGAATCAGTCGACAGTTATCCCCGGATCACCACCAAATTTAATGTAGCATCAGCACTAATCCCCCACCACTATATATATGTCTCCCTACTTAGTCTAGCTAGCATTACAGTACGTGTCATTAGCTCAGTAGCACTTGTTATGTAAACATTCTTGTTTGTATTATACCAATAAAGTTTTTTTTAGTATTTCGTGAGTGATAGTTCATATTTGACGAATCAGAGAACCGACTCTCACCCTTTTCACAGAATTTGAGAGACCGCTCAAAACTATCAAAACCAGAACATCTGCGAAATTATGTGTTGTTCGGTGAAGAATTCATTCTTCGAGTCACGACACCAGACAGTTATGAAGAAGCTCTGAGTGGTAATGATAAGAAAAATTGGCAACAAGCTATGGACAATGAAATTAAATCATTAAAAGAGAATCACACATGGGAACTCACAAGTCTACCCAAAGGTTCTAGGACCATCTCGTCTAAATGGGTGTATAGAATCAAGTCTAACCCTGATGGTTCAGTCGACAAATATAAGCCCAGACTTGTTGTTAGAGGTTTGGCGCCCGAACAGGGACTGGGTTCGACTTGTGTGATTAAAAAAATCGTAACCATTCTTAGCCATTTTCCGTCTCGAGACTACAGGAAGACTCAATCACTTGTACTATCAAAAATACTACAAGGATCGAAGACCTCTGGTAATCAAGAAGACTGAAGGCACCGCTTACGAAAAAATCACCCTTGGTACTCTTCGAGTTTAACCCCAGTCCGAATTTTTTCTGAACTGGATCTCCGGAACTACTTTAAGAATACTTGAGGTATAATAATTTTTTT
>NW_027115007.1:580682-583900 GCF_000696795.3 Halyomorpha halys
TGCCTGAGGTCGGGTCACCACGTTTCTGAATGCACTTCGGATTTTACGTGTAAGTTTTGTCGCGCCAGGCATCACAGCGTACTGCATGCGAAGAGCCGATCGGGTTCCCCCCCCGCCATCACTTCGCCGAAGTCCGCGGATTTTGTGGGTCACACCCGTGCTCATGATTGTTGTTCGGAGACAATCATGGGCACTGCGTGCGCCCTATTGCACGGGTCTAAACATTCCGCGCCCGCACGGCTACTACTCGATTCTGGCAGCCAGTACACATTCGTGACTACCGAACTCGCGACGCGAATTGGCGGCCAGCTGCAACCTTTCGACGGAAGAATCACCGGTTTAGGAGGTGCTCAAGTCGCTAACATCATTGGTGCGATGACGTTCAGGCTTCGGTCCCTTATCAACGATACAACGAACTTCAAGGTCCGTGCGCTCGTTGTTGAATGTATCACCTCCGACTTACCCAGGCGTCCGGTTCCTTCGCGGGTTACCGGAGATTTGTCGCGTCACGTTCTGGCCGACCCTTCCTTTGGCGTTCCCGGCCCCATCGATTTGCTCATAGGCGTTGACCTATACCCCCGCCTACTTGCTGGTGCTCCCGCCAAGGCCTTCGGGGATGGTCACCTATACATCGTACGTTATCTATCCGTTAGCTAATATTTTGTTGTTTATGCGTGAATGTCGATTCCAGGCATCTTTGTTGTTTTCCAATTACATATATAATGCATGATACGTTCCGTTTTAATATTTATTATTATCTTTTGTGTTGCCTACGGCCCTCTTATCTGGAGCGGGGTTATTTTACCTATTCTTTTACGGCAGACTGCCCCTTCCTGCATTTTTCATAATAAATCGGCTGAGCCAAATTTAGGTGGGCGGTATGTCGGATTTAAGTAATCCGATTTTTGAAATTATATAAAGTCGGGGTCCGAGGTCTCATTTTCTGATGCCCCCCCCCTTGCCGCGAACACCGGAAGGCCCCGAAGACGCTGCGACTGCAATGCCGCCCCAGCCTAAGCATCATGCAAGCTAGGACCTGGCCTACCCCTACCATCGCGCCAGGCTCCAGGACACGCTGGCCAGCCACGGAGGAACGAGGACGTCTTTTCAGACACCAGGCGATCACATGGTTTTCACCATATTCGCCCACAGCACAACCTGGACGAGAAAGCTGCTAGAAGACGTCACCGCGGCGGCGAAAACGTCATTCAACAGATAAGCACATTCCATTAGTCCATGAGACCACCCCACTTTTCTGATCTATATTATTATATATAAATAATTTAAAACTAACACACTAATCTAATTGCCCCTCCAGGGGATTAACGTTATAAATTAAAGAAATATAGGCATGTTGTTCATGAGCATAAAGTGTCTCACATTTTCAGCCCCCCTTTTCCACACATTTTAATTATAATCATAAAATTACACTCGGGACACCTGCAGTATAGCACGAGTAGGTCCCGATGTAAACAATCGGAATAACTTTTCTGATCTTTGCTATCGATATTAATATTGAAATGAATATGAAATTATTGAAACAATACATTGATATTTCTTTTTTGAAAGTTTATTTAAAACGGAGTATGGATAGTTTGACTAAGTAATATCGTTATGTCTTTACTAATCTTCGATATCGATATTAATAACAATATTAATTATCGAAATGGATATTAAATTATTGAAACAAAATATCGATATTTCTTTTTGAAATATCCAATAATATTTTCTTGTTTTCTTCAACAAAATATCAATATTTGGATTAGTTAATATTGAAATATCCTATCCATAGTTTAATATCGATATCAATAAGATCGCAGAATATCGATAATAATTATAAGTATTAATAAATATTACCGATAATATTCTCTTAAAAGATTATTATAGTTATATTATTCTTTTTCTTTTACTGATGTATATATTTTGGTTCAATATTGAAGTGTATATTACCAATAATTTTTTTTATTTACTTGTATTTTTTAGCTGCTACATTATTTTTTTTAAATTTAGAAAACTGATATTCCGATATCATCGAAGGAAGATATCGATATCCATATCCCAACCCTACTTCGGGGTTTCATTTGATTCCTCTTCTCCGTGTTTTTCCTGCTCTCTCAATATTCCCTTCTCCATGGGTTAGGAACTGAATCGATGATAGTCGGCTCTAGCTCAGTCGGGTTCGTTTGTTTCCATCTGCGATTCTTCCTCCCGGGCACAGCGTCTATCAAGTCTCGTGCTTAGTCCTCAAACGAGCGATCCATTGGTAGTCCCTCCTTCTGTTCTATTTCTCTTGCCAATGGAACTTAAAGGATTTCTGATATGAACGTCATCCTCGCTTTTACCTGGTCCTTGTTCATTAGCTCTATCAACTTTTCCTTAATTCAATTGAACCGACATAAGAGTTCCCTGCCATATTGCCCACTGGAGAGGCAATCTTTTTCTTTGTTTCTAGAACACCTGGTAAAAGCCTCCTCTGTGGCACGCCGCCCCCTCTTCAATCTCTCCTTCACAATATCCTAGGGCGTCCTCATCTACCTGAATCTGGTTGAGAATGGACCTTTTATCCTGCAGACCACCGCTGCCCATAGTGCCCCTGAATCCATGTTGACAAACAGAAGATACTGTTGTTCAATAGTCAGATTTTCTTATATTTCTTTTTATGTTAATCTCGACCAAAACGTGGGATTAAATAATAAATTAGACGTGTCATCCCCTTGATTAATAAAAAATATATATAATTGTTTTGTTCATTATAAAACACCACGTCGAGGGTGGCTGGAGGAGACCTAGAGCAGCGATTGTTGTCGTTAACCCTGGCCTGGACGTTATGGAACTGAAGCAATTCACCACAGCAGATCAGGCGGCATGTTATGTCAAGTGGGGCAGAGTTGCCTTCGCTCTGGTTTCAGCATACATGCCACCACGACAGGCGAATTGAAGACTTTTCTGCAAAATTTATTTTCACCGTCACATTATTTTGTAAAATTACAGCTTCAGTACAGTTATTTGTTTTGGTAGTAGTTGTTTAGTGAAGGGAAAACAAGGAGAAGAGAAAAGTGGCGTACGTGATAGAGACAGCATAGTTGGAGTAGTGGTGATAGCGGCCTAATCCTATCAGTCTCCACCCAAACAAACAGGTGTGCCTTTATTATTGTTATTATATAATTTCGTAATGATTTGGAAAAATTTCGTAATGATTTGGAAAACAAACTGGACTT
>NW_027115007.1:585960-593826 GCF_000696795.3 Halyomorpha halys
AAAAAAAAAAAAAACTCTATCCGCTCTTCTTAAAATAATCCATGACCTCCAAAAGTCCATTGAATACCAAAACCTCACTATCCTCATCCTTTTAGACTTTTCCAAAGCGTTTGACACTGTTGACCATAACATCCTCTTTACTAAATTGCGTAATTTCCTGTGCTGGTTCAAAGCCTTTCTCTCAAATCGGTCCCAGCATGTAGTCGTCCCAGATCAACCTCCATCTAAGACCCTCCCCCTTCGCTGTGGTGTTCCTCAAGGCTCCTGTTTATCTCCTACTCTGTTTGCTATTTACATTAATTATCTTCCCCTCCAGATCCATTACTTCCAAAACCACATCTATGCAGATGATTTCCAAATATACCCGTCCTTTCCGCCGATTTGTGAATGGGCGAGAGCTAAAAAGTTGAAGCTAAATGCGGAGAAGACGAAGGCAATCTTAATAGGCTCCAATCATCTCCTTAAAACTGTTCCTAATATTCCAACTCTGTTGCTACATACAGTCCCATCAAATTTTATCCCACCATCAAAAACCTGGAAATAACCTTTGATCAGACACTTTCCTGGAAAAGCCATGTATCCAATATCTCCCGCCGTACCCTTTCAACGTTAAAACGTTTAAATTACCTCCACCACCTATTTCCATTTGAAACTCGTAGGCTCCTAGTCACTCCGCTAACATTTCCTCATTTTGACTATTGCTGTACAGTATATGGGGGAGTCTCTGGGGATCTCGAGGCGAAATTAAAACCTGTGATAAATTGCTGGGTACGATTCGTCTTCGGGATCCCTAGGGACGCCTCTGTTTCCCGTTTTTATGCAGAGTTGAAGTGGCTTTATCCTATCTAACATAGGACATACAGACATACCAAAGCGGTCTTAAATTGCATCATTTCTATCCAACAATTCTTCGGCCAGTTTGGCCTCTGTCCGCTGCATAATCCTGGAAGTGATTAAGTTTCCCTATTGCTCCTGAAAACCGTTCTAGGTCGGATATGGCCTTTCTGAGATCTTGAGATGTCGCCGTCCTCACCTTCATTTTAGCAAGCATATTAGCTTGGGCCGCCGCAAACGTAATGTCAGGTAGTGGAGGAAAAACCGGAGCTGGTGGGGCCACGGGAGGTGCAGGTGCTGCAACCGTCCCAGCAATCCCCCGATTAGTTTGTGGAATAGTTAGACCCGACGCCCTTACTATAGGTTGTAGTTGGTCATTAGCCATATTGACGTAAAGCTAAAAAATAATTGTGGTATATAAAAAAAATCAGTGGGTTTGGTTTGAAAATAAAGAAAATAAATAAAAACTCCAGGGAGAACAGAATTACCATGATGTCGACGTTTCGGGCGAGAGTCCTAAGTTCGTCCGCGACCACTCGTCTTCGGCCCATATAGACCTACAGGATCTGCAGCCTACGTATAGCGCGTTATCTTCGCCTGCACGACCATCTTCTCCAGGTGTAGCGGGTATTCCCTGGTGCCCGCACAATGTTGGAGATCTTTCCCCTCTCTGCCTTGCTCGTTACAGTTTCTGCAGCGCGGTGCCAGTCCCTTCTTCTTTCCCGGACTTTCTTTAATCTTATGCCCCGTCCCAAGACACCACTTACACGCCAGGTCCTCTGTGCATGCCTTGGCAGGGTGTCCATACTTCTGACACCGCAGGGAGAGCAGGGGATCGAGGTAGTCTCTAATGGTCATGCTCCACCATCCTGTCGTTGTGTCGGCTGCGGACAAGTTCATCAGGGTGAACCTCACTGACTGATGGTCTTCCACCACCCACGTCATCGATAGCCCACCCCTAACAGGAGTGGAGAAACAGGGTCTCAGTCACTCCACCTTGTCCTCCTCTTTGGCATTTCCGGGGCCACAATTGTCCCACAGATACCTAACCAGGATCTTCTCATCCCAGTGCTTTGCCACTCCTTTAACATCAAGGCGGGACCTCCTCGCCATCGCCAGCTTCGCCTCGAGTCCTCCCTGCTTCAGCCGGTCCCATTCTAGGAATCTCTTTGCCTGGTCCGCACCCTCTGTCCTTATCAGGACCGCGTTACCATTGGTGACTCTCACTACTTTGGCAGAGACTCCTATCTACTTCAGTTCCTCTTGGAACGGGAGCTGCTCGTGGATCCTGCTCGGAGACCACCCTTCCGCACTGCCTTTGACTGTCACATAAGTGGCAGTCTCCTCTACCGTTCTACGTACCTGTGGGACACTAGCAAGAACACCGGCGAACGTCAGCTTGCCCCTCTTCTCTTCTTTTTGACCCTCCTTTTTCCCTTTCTTCCTCTTCACCAGGACCCAGGGCTCACAGAACCACTGCATTTGATAAATCGTGCATTATCCGAGCCTCATCCTTATGGTACTCCATCCCTTCCACCATCCATCGCTCTAATACCTTTCCTACCTTTAAATCCCGTCTGTTAAATCATTTCTTATCCATTCCAATAAACTTGTAAATTAATATAATTGTAACTATTATATCATTTTTAATTATTCTTACATCTTTTTCTTTTCTCTTTTTATTTATAATTTTTTTTTTTTTATTGTTCAACAGATAAAAGTGAGACCTATAATTATTTTTTATAATGACTGTTTATATTTCTTTGTATTTTTTGTTTAAGTATCTCTGAGGCTCCTCAGCGCTCATCTATCGATTTCTCTGTATTATTCTAAAGGAACTCGAGTAGGGATAAAAGGCCGATTCTGGCCCACCTCAATGAGTCAATTTGGACTTTGGACCCTAGCCTCGAACCCACCGAACCAACCACTGATCATGTGATCTATGGGGGGGGGGGTTTGAATTTAAATTTTTACATCGACCTACTCTTAACCACTCACGTGGTCAGTCACGTGATCATTAGGCAGCCAATCGGAGGCTAGTATTCGGCCATGTGACCCCCTGGCGGGGGATTTAAATTCAAATTTAGTTCAACATAACCATTCACATGATCATTAGGCCACGCCCTCTTTTAAGTCACGTGACCGTCACCAGGGGCTGCTCGGACGTCATTTTATTTTGTTTACCCCCACCACCCATCGAAGGTAACCACTTCTTGTATTATAACCTCCGTACGCCATTTTAGTTTTTCTTGCAACTTTAGAGATTGAGGGTTTTAGAAGTACCATAGTGTGCCCGACCGCCATTTTGCTTTTATACTGTTTGAGAGACTTACGGGTTTTGTGGAGCCTGATTGCGCCATTTTGTATTTTACTCACGACCATATTATTATGAGTGTCTTGCGATCTTCTTCTTTTCGTTAGCCGCCATTTTTGTTTTCAAGTGTGTCGCGGTCCTTTTCTTTTCGTTCGTTACCATTTTATTGCGATTCTCGGCATAAACAAACTTTATGATAAATAGAACTGTTACTAAGTAGTACTTTTTAATCTCTCTTATCTTTTAATAATTTCGACTTTGAACCTTATTTCCTCTGTTTTTAATCTTTTAATGAAAACAATGTGAATAATTTGAACTGGTTAAATCTAAAATATAAACACTGATATGTAGACCTTTATCTTTTAAGCCCTTCGATGAATGTAAACAAGGGACTTTGAACTTGTATAATCCCTAAAACATAAACAAACAGAGATAAATGGATCTGTTACTCGGCCGCCATTTTGTTGTTGTTTTTAACGCCGCCAGTTTATTAAGTGGGTCTCGCGATCCTTTTCTTTTCGTTCTCAGCTAGTTTATTACGAGGGTCTCGCAATCCAATTATTTTTGTTCACCGCCATTTTTATTACGAGGGTCTCGCGACCTTTTTCTTTTCGTACTGGTTAAACCTAAAATATAAACACTGATATGTAGGACCTTTATCTTCTAATCCCTTCGATGAATATAAACAAGGGACTTAGAACTTGTATAATCTCAAAAACATAAACAAACTGAGAGATAAATAGATCTGTTAATAGTAACATAACCTACATAGGTAGGACTTTTTAATCTCTCTTATCTTTTAATACTTTCGACTTTGAATTATAATACTTTCTATTTTAGTTTCCTCAGCGGATATCAACAAACCATCATTTAATTTCCTAAGGATTGCATTTTGAGCAGGCAATACCTAAAACATAAACACAGATATTGGTCTCGATTATCATCTTCATCAGTTAAATCTTTCGGTCGAAGTGAAGAAACTTTGAACCACTAATAAATTACTTATAGTAGTAGGATAAGTGACGTCATTATTATCAGCTAATAGAATTGCCAAATGTTAGAAATGTACGAATGGTCGTGTTATTTTTTTTTTTTTAACTCAAGCATAAAATAGGATATTTATTTTTTAATATCTTCATGAAATTTAAAGGTATATTATGTTTCAAACAGTAGTAACATATAAAAAATAAAATACAACAGATTACTCTTAAAAATATCAAATAAGGAAAAATAAAAAAATGAAAAATAGTAAAAAGTGGTGTTTATGATATTAAACTAAGAAAAAAAAATTAATACAGAAGAAAAAAGAAAGGAAATCACTTCAAGAAATTTAAATAAATCGACTTACACTTTCCGGAGGTGGTATTTAATAAAGCACGCTGGAACGAAGACTGAGAAAGAATTCATATGTACAAGCCTATTTACCACCCGATTTGTTTACTTTTTATGGATTATACAAGTTCAAAGTCGCTTGTTTTCTATCATCGAATGGATTAAAAGTCTACATATCATTATATACGTTATAGGATTTACCAGTTCAAAGTACATTGTTTACACGATTATATGCACAAATGGTGGCCTGACACAACTAAGTCAGGTGACTTAAAATAGGGTGTGGCCATGTGACGAATCACGTGAGTGGTTAAGGTTATGTATGTAAATTTAGCTCGCTAAATTTAAATCCCCTGCCATGGATCACGTGACCAAATATTAGCTTCCGATTGCTGCCCTATGATCACGTGGAAGTGTGCCCGCACCGCCATTTTGTTATGCTGTTTTAGACATTTGTTTGGCTCTTGCCGCCATTTTTTCCCTTGTTTGAGAGACTTACAGATTGGGAAGAGGCTGAATGTATCCGGCCGCCATTCCATTGTCAGTATGTGAGGGGATTTAAATTTAATTTTAGCTTGACATAACCTAAACCACTCATAACCTCAGGTACCCACTTTTATACTAAAACCAGGAGCTGAGTGTCCCCGACCCCCATTTTGTTTTTTATATTGTTTGAGAGGCTTACGGCTTTGGAAGAGGCTGAGTGTACCCGGCCGTCATTTCGTTTTCCCTGCGACTTAAGATACTTAGGCTTTAGGAAGTGGATGAGTGTGCCCAAACGCCATTTTTTTCTTTGACTTGAGAAACATTAGGTTTTGACAGGGGCTGATTGTGCCTGGCCACCATTTTGTTTTTCTGATATTTCAAATATTTCTGGATTTTCATAGGGGCTAAGTGTGCCTGGACGCCAATTAATCTTTATTTTGTTCACCCCACTATCCATCAAAAGGCAAGGTAACCACTTTATAAATAATATCCTCCCTTCGCCCTTTTGGTTTTCCTGCTTTTTGAGAGACTCACGGGTTTGGCAGAGGCTGAATGTGCCTGACCGCCATTTCGATATTTTTTTTCGCCATCATTTTATTACGAGGGTATCGTCTTTTTCTCGTTCACCGCCATTTTGTTAGCTAGATGCTGAGTGTGCCCGACCGTTATTTTGAATTTTTTTTCGCCCCTGTTTTATTACGAGGGTCTCGCGATCTTATTCCTTTCGATCACTGCCATATTGGTCACTTTGAACCTTAATCCCCTCGGTTCTTAATCTTTCAGTGTAAATAATTTGAACTGGTAAGACATAAACACTGATATGTAGACCTTTATCTTCTAATCCCTTGGATGAATGTAAACAAGAGAGTTTGAACTTGTATAATATGTTTTATTACGAGGGTCTCGCGATCTTATTTCTTTCGATCACTGCCATATTGGTCATTTTGAACCTTAATCCCCTCTGTTCTTAATCTTTTAGTGTAAATAATTAGAACTGGTAAGAAATAAACACTGATATGTAGACCTTTATCTTCTAATCCCTTGGATGAATGTAAACAAGGGACTTTGAACTTGTATAATTTGTTTTATTACGACGGTCTCGCGATCTTATTCCTTTCGATCACTGTATAGGTCATTTTGAACCTTAATCCCCGCTGTTTTCTTTTAGTGTAAATAATTTGAACTCGTAAAACCTAAACACTGATATAGGGCTAGTTAATCCTTTCTTATATGTTATTTTTTCGGTGGAAGGAAAGAAACTTTGAACCAATAGTTCATTACACATGGTAGTAGGATATGTGACGTTATTATTATCAGCTAATAGAATTATCAGATTTGCTAATATTTTGTATATTGTTATATTCTTGATTAAAAAAGATTAAGAACAGAGGGGATCAAGGTGAACAGAGGGTCTCATCGCGAGAACCTCGTAATGAAACAGATTATACAAGTTCAAACTCCCTTGTTTACATTCATCCATGGGATTTAAAGATAAAGGTCTACATATCAGTGTTTAGGTTTAACCAGTTCAAATTATTTACACTAAAAGATTATGAACCGAGAAGATTAAGGTTCAAAGTGACCAATATGGCAGTGATCGAAAGGAATAAGATCGCTAGACCCGTAATGAAACAGGGGCGAAAAAAATTCAAAATGACGGTCGGGCACACTCAGCCTCTAGCTTTCAAAATGGCGGGAAAAAGACGGGAAGAAGGTTATAGTGGGTATTTGACCCATCAATAAGGGGTGGGGATAGACAAACGAATGACAAAATGACGTCCGGGTATACTTAACCTTTGGTAGGTGATGGGGGGTAAACACTCAAGTTGCAAGAAAATAAGAATGACGGAGGTTTATAGTATAAAAAGTGGTTATCTTGCCCTTTGATGGGTGGTGTGGTGAACAAAATCAAAATAAAATGGCGTCCATGCAAACTTAGCCCCTATGAAAATCCACAAATATATGAAACATCAGAAAAATAAAATGGTGACCGAGCACACTCAGGCCCTATCAAAACCTCAGGGCTCCTAAACTGTAGTAAAAACAAAACGGCGATCGGGCACACTCATCCACTTCCTAAAGCCTAAGTATCTTAAGTCGCAGGGAAAACGAAATGACGGCCGAGTACACTCAGCCTCTTCCAAAGCCGTAAGCCTCTCAAACAACATAAAAAACAAAATGGGGGTCGGGCACACTCAGCTCCTGGTTTTAGTATAAAAGTGGGTACCTGAGGTTATGAGTGGTTTAGGTTATGTCAAGCTAAAATTAAATTTAAATCCCCTCACATACTGACAATGAAATGGCGGCCGGGTACATTCAGCCTCTTCCAAATCTGTAAGTCTCTCAAACAAGGGAAAAAATGGCGGCAGGGCACACTCAGCTCCTGGTTTTAGTATAAAAGTGGGTACCTGATCCATCAATGGGTGGTGGGGATAACACGAGACCCTCATAATACAATGGTGTCTTTCTAAAACAAAATGGCGGCCGGGTACCTCTGCCAAACACGTAAGTCTCTAAAACAGCATAACAACAAAATGGCGGTGCGAACACACTTGCACGTGATCATAGGGCAGCAATCGGAATAAAAATAAAATGACGTCCGAGCAGCCCCTGGTGACGGTCACGTGACTTAAAAGAGGGCGTTGCCTAATGATCATGTGAATGGTTATGTTGAACTAAATTTGAATTTATTGGCTGCCTAATGATCACGTGATCGACCACGTGAGTGGTTAAGGGTAGGTCGATGTAAAAAATTTTGAAAAAAAAATTTTTGAAGGGTAGGTAGATGTAAAAAAGTTTGAAATTTTGACAAACATGTATTCTGCATGAGGAATGATAGGAGAAGGGGAACAAAGTAGGATTTTGACCTCAAGACTATTATGCACATACAACCCAACACC
>NW_027115007.1:596502-596929 GCF_000696795.3 Halyomorpha halys
TTTGGGTAAGGTTTCGGAGAGGCTTAAAGGTGGAAACTTCGGGTGCGTCTGAAGCGTCTTCTGGCAGCATCTCGTTTTCTCATTAAATTTCTGATTTCTGAGTTGATCCAGGGAGCCGGATAGCGTTTGAAGGTACGGGTTTTAATAGGAGCGTGTTGGTTTAGGAATTAAAGGAGATTTGAGGATAGGCATTCGACCATGTCATCAATGGATAAAAGTGAATAGATGGGTTCTAAGGAAAGGGAAAGTTCGTCAAGGTAGGGACCAATGTTTTCTATGGTTAACGAATCAAGGTTTCGCCAACTAATTGTCTTTGGCATAAGCAAGGGAGTGGGAATGTTGTAGGAAATTCTTATTAGGTCATGGGAGGAAAGAAAAGACATAGGAATTTGGGAGAAGGATAAAAGGTTCTGTGGGGAATCAATAA
>NW_027115007.1:598399-601178 GCF_000696795.3 Halyomorpha halys
CGTTTGTTTTACTATTAACCATTTTGTAATATTTTCGTTAAAAATTTAAATAATTTTGTTATATACCTAAATTTTTTTTATTAAAATAATTTTATTTTACCAGAAAACAGCTTTATTTACTAATGTAGACCATTCACTGGAATAATGTGCCAACCAAGAAGAAATATTGTGGTATGTATAAAAAAAAAAAAAAAAAAAAAACCACTGAGAGAAGGACTATTTCTTTCGTAAAAACAACAGTTTCTTTCCCTACTGAAAACTGCAGTAAATCATCAACTGAATGGGTCTTAGATTCAGGTTCCACTAGGCATATGACAAGCATATTGTGGCAGATGCAACATGTTGATGCTGAGGTAGATCTGGCCAAAAACTGTGCATCCATGACAGCCAAAATGGTTGGTGTGTAAAAAGTGACAAGTGTCAACTGAAAGACGTGATGTACATCCCACATCTCAGTAGAAATTTGTTGTCTGTGGATAAAATATCACAAAACGGTGGGTACGTAACTTTCTCTGAAAACAAAGTGAAAATTGAAAAAAATTATACTGTGATTGTTGGAAAAAGATCTGAGGGATTTTATGTGGTAAATTTAAAGATTGTATCAAATGTGAAAGTTTATGCTACTAATGTACCAGAAACCAAAAAAGACACTGAAACATCTGTGTTTGTTAAAGACTGTGTAGTTGGTGTTGATGAAGAATCAACTATTTCACCTTTCTGATGTAAATTTACCTAAAGATGAAGGAGAACTGGAAAAACAAGCTTATGCAGGAGACTGAAACAATTTGGGATTTGAAATAGAAGAAAATCTACAGATAAAGAGGTATCCTAGCAGACTTGAAGGATCATTAATACGCACAGATGATTCTAGAGAAAAAGAAAATTCAGTTAATTTTGAAGGAAAAAGTAAGAAAGTGGATTGCGAAGCAGATAATTTAGGTAAAAGTAAGAAATACACTGGTACTAAGAAGGTAAGAAAGAAAAAGGGATTTAGTGATCCAACGAATACTGTTTTGTTTTTTTTCGGCCAAGACTCCCATTGGACTTTTATACTGCCTAACCTGGTTGGGAGTGAAAGTTTTTCATTTTGTGGGACCGCCACTCAATGAAAAAAGTCGACGCCCCAGGCCGGATTCGAACTCAAACAATAGACATCATATTGGTAAGATTATGTCTTAACCGCTGAGCCATGGACGTCCCAACGAATACCGTTAAACCTGGTGAAAATTATAATTCTGAATGAAAAATAAAGATGTAGTCGAAAGATGAAAAGTTCAAATCATCTACAAAAGGACAGACGATCAGTTGGAGGTGTTTGAATCTTTAATTCAATAAAGTGATTGTGAAACATTAAAATAACAAATTTTAACTTAAAAGTTATTTATTGTTTTTTCTGTGCACAAAACTAACATTGTAACATCGATGTTTTTGAACAACTATTTCAGAAACATAAGGTCTGTTCAAACGATCACGCATTTTACGGCCTGACAGAAGTGTTTTTTTAAACAAAGAATCCGAAATCGAATACAAAAAACATCCATGTTTTAAAATATCGTTGGTTACAATACATTACTCAAAATACATCGATGTTTTAAAATGTCGTTGCTTACAATACATTACCCAAAATACATCGATGTTTTTGAACAACTATTTCAGAAACATAAGGTCTGTTCCAGCGATCCCGTGTAGTATGGCCTGTAAGAAGTGCTTTTTGAAACAAAGAAATCAACATCGACTACAAAAAACATCGATATTTTAAAATATCGTTCCTTACAATACATTACTCAAAATACATCGATGTTTTTGAACAACTATTTCAGAAACATGAGGTCTGTTCCAACGATCCCGCGTCTTACGGCCTGTAAGAAGTGCTTTTTGAAACTAACTATCCGACATCGACTACAAAAAAATCGATGTTTTAAAATATCGATGGTTACAATACTTTACCCAAAATACATCTATGTTTTAAAATATCGTTAATTACAATACATTACCCAAAATATATCGATGTTTTTGAACAACTATTTCAGAAACATGAGGTCTGTTCAACGATCCCGCGTACAACGGCCGGTAAGAAGTGCTTTTTGAAACAAAGAAATCGACATCGACTACAAAAAACATCGATGTTTTTAAAATATTGTTGCTTACAAAACATTACCCAAAATACATTGATGTTTTTGAACAACTATTTCAGAAACATGAGGTCTGTTCCAACGATCCCACGTCCTACGGCCTATAAGAAGTGCTTTTTGAAACAAAGAAATCAACATCGACAGTTAAGGTGCATAATCCTATTTATCTGACTCAGCATTATCCCCTTCCACCATTATTGTATTTATATCCCCCTGTTACAGAGCTAAGGAGATCATTCAGTCATTAGAGTTGTTACTTTGTTATTCGTAGTAATAGTGTAGTAGTAGTAGTAGTGCATATTTTGTAACTTTGATACCAATAAAGTTTTTTTAAGTTCTTTCCGCGCTTAAGTTCCTTATCTGGCGTCCGAACCGGGACCCTATCAGCCTCAGGTTAGTAAAGGTGACGAAATTTTCCTGAAGATCAAGAAAAAATCGAAGAAATATTCCAACTGATTTTAGATCAACTCAGTGAAGACAGCCTTGAACGGACACTCAGGAAAGAACGAAGAAATTGTCATTTGATAAAAGGTCTTGGAGTAAACCACCTGAAGTTTGTGTTCCTACTCTTCAATAGGGTCAAGAAAAACAATTTCGAAAGGACACCGCAGAACTGAAAATAAGAACTTGAGGTACATATTAATTTT
>NW_027115007.1:601228-602277 GCF_000696795.3 Halyomorpha halys
GAGAGAGAGAGGGAGGGAGGGAGAGAGAGGGAGGGAGAGAGAGAGAGAGATAAGGAGGAAGAAGCCAGAGAATTGAGTAAGTCCAACGAACGGAACAACCACCTCATTATATCTACAATTTTCCATAGCCCGGTCATTCAAAATTTATCAACCCATCTAATCATAAATATTTTCTTTCGACCACCCCCTTCACCACTTGTAATTTATATAATAAGAGTTTTATTATCACCTAATCATGTATGGTTTTTCATTTATATACAGTTCACTCAAACCCAACCAACCAATAAAACTGAACTGTTCTTTTAGGAGCAAAAAAGCCTCAACCATTAAGGTGAAGGCCATGTGTTGTAAAAAAATGAAAAAAAAGTCAGCAGACATATGGATACCGAACATGACATGTAGGTCATAAAGTTTCTTAGTTTTAATTCTATCTTGGATCAGTAGCTTCCTATCAGCCTCGGAAGTGATTGGAGAGTACAGGACAAGGGTGTCCTCAGGTTCCGTCCCATTAAATTTGAATTTTACCACGCGGTGTATTCCTGAAATTTAATAGAGCCAGATAAATACCCTCACCAGCTTCGGTTGCTTTTATAAAAATCTTCTTCGTGCTTTTTACAACTCTTTCTCCCAAACCATTACCGATTTGGAATAGTGCGGGCTAGAAATTGGCTGTGGAAATTCAAGGTATATGAACCATCTTCTTAAAAGCCTACGGGTTGTTTCTAAAGATTTTGAGCTCACCAGAGAACAGTAAAGACTATGTACTAAATGATGCTAAAGGCCAAAAGTTAATAGTAACAACAGTGAATCAGAGAGCATTGACTCATATTTAAACTTGTACTACTGCAAGTGAAATGTATTCTAAAATATGTGACATACATGAGAGAGATGTTGCTCAGCAAAAGTTTGAACTTTTGCAAGAATTCGTTGATTTTAAATTTAATGAAATGAAAAAATAACTTTATTCTGGGATATATGTCCCCTAAGAATACATACATGGTTCATATAGTGAGATTTATATCTGGCGAGCATTTACAAATTTTCAGATA
>NW_027115007.1:603351-606577 GCF_000696795.3 Halyomorpha halys
TACAATTATAATCCTAATCATAACTATAATCATAATTATAATCCTAACTCTAATCATAATTATAATCCTAACTTCCATTATAATTATAATCCGAACTTTAATCACGATCCTAACATTTATCATAATAACCCCACCCCCAATTCAACATCCCAATCCAAATCATAATTCTAATCACAATCGAGAAAAAGAGCCAAGTCTAGACAGACGATTTAATAATCAACCCAATAATAATAATTTCCAAAGTTTTAACTGGGAACAACAAAGGCTGACGACTCCTTTCCCCACAGGCCCTTTTAAACCCGACTCAGCAAATACTGTGTCTATGAGAACCGTAAGGTCAAACAACTTGCCTGTGAATGCCATGTAACACAACATCCTAACGAGGTGACTGACATCAGGCAACAACTAGAAGCACTGACTGAAAGGTTCGATAATTTTTTAGAAGTAGGCCAACCAGACCCATCCCCGAATATCCCTTAAATTTTACAGATCAATTACCACAATTTAAGGACTTCAAGGGACAGACCTGGCTAATTGATACTGGTGCTTTAAAAAATTATATTAATCCACGTTCCTTACCCGAGGGAACCGAAATAAAGTCGGAAGATTTTTTTATCAAAACACCTACAGGACGCGAAAAGGGTACTAGCACAGCATGTATTGACCTTGCTCCAAATTTAGGGATTGATAATAAATTTTTAGTTAAGTTCTATATTCTACCATTTAGTGATAGTTTTGATATATTACTAGGATATGAAACAATGAAAAAGTTAGATGTTGATATACTTAGCAGAAAAGATGAAATTTATTTGTTAGATAGAAAACTTAAAATTAATAAAGCTTCACTTGAACATGTAATGCACCACATAGAAACCTTTAATAATAATAATAATAATAATAATATTCATACAAATAATTATAATGATGAAAAAATTAAGAATCTATTAGACACGAGCATATCGCTCGTTAGCCGATAATTTAAATAAATTAGTTAAACTTTTAACTAAATATCCTGCGATGGTGAATGATGAAAATGATCCACTTAAATCAGCTAAACTATTAAAACATACCATAAAATTAAAAAATGATAAGCCCATCTATAGCAGAAATTATAGATATCCACACCAATTTAAAGAAGATATATCAAATGAAATAGACAAACTATTAAAATCTAATATAATTCGGGAAAGTAAATCTCCCTATAATTCACCAATTTGGGTGGTACCAAAGAAAACCGATGCAAGCGGGAAAAAGAAAATTCGGATGGTCATTGACTACCGAAAATTGAATCAGGAGACCATTCCAGATAAGTTTCCGTTGCCTAATATTGAAGATCTTCTTAATCAATTGAATAACGCTAAGATCTTTTCCACTCTTGACTTAGCATCTGGTTTCCACCAAATTGAGATGGATGAAGAATCTATAGAAAAAACTGCTTTCTCCACTGAATCTGGTCATTATGAATTTCTCCGAATGCCATTCGGACTTTGTAATGCACCTCCAACCTTTCAGAGGGCTATGAACATGATGTTAAGCAATACCCCCAATTGTTTAGTCTATATGGATGATATAATCATTTTTTCTAAAAATATTGAGGATCATCTACAGCATTTAGAAATTGTTTTCCAAAAACTAAGCCAACATTCACTTACCATTCAACTAGATAAAACCGAGTTCCTAAAAACAGAACTCCCATTTCTAGGTTATATAGTATCTAAAGACGGTTTAAAAACCAATCCATCTAAAGTTGAAGCTATCGAAAAATTCCCTTTACCTTCAACACATAAAGGAATAAAACAATTTCTAGGTATGACGGGATATTACCGTAAATTCATTCATAATTATGCCCACCTAGCCAAACCTCTCACTCATTCCCTTCACATTGATGAAAAAGCAATCTGTCCATCATCTTACGAGGAAGCTTTTAATTTACTAAAACAACACCTTCTGAACGCTCCTATACTTCAATTCCCTGATTGGGAACTCCCTTTCATTTTGACCACTGATGCAAGTTCAGTAGCGCTTGGCGCCGTGTTATCACAAATCTCAGAAGGGAGGGACCATCCAATTGCTTTTGCTTCCCGCACACTCTCCGATACAGAACAGCGCTACTCTACAATTGAAAAAGAGCTATTAGCCATAGTGTATGCATGTAATCATTTTAAACCATATCTCTATGGGAAAAAGTTTTCCATACATACAGACCATAAACCATTAATTTGGTTATTCACAATGAAAAACACCAATGCTCGGCTCATGAAATGGATATTTCAGCTTTCCGATTTCGAATTCGAAATAAAACACATTGAAGGTAAAACCAATTATGTAGCTGATGCATTATCTAGAAATCCACATGAAGTTAATGCCATTGAGGAAGTTGATTATGAGGAATTAGATAGAGTTTTAGACGAAACATCTAATATGCCCTTAGCTTCATCGGACGAACTAGAAGGATTTCTTGAGGAATTCGACAATATAGGAACTAGAGGTATAAAAAGAAATGTTTAGACATAACTAACCACAATGAACTGTTAGATATCATAAACACACACCACTCAGGTAAAACTTGCCACAGAGAAAGCCTGGAGACTTATGAGAAACTCAAAAGAGATTATTATTGGCCTCGGATGAAGGATGCAATAACTGATTATTGCAATAAGTGTCAAGTCTGTAGAAAAACCAAATACGACAGGAAGCCAATAAAAACTAAATTGTGTGTTACACCAACTCCAGATAAACCATTTGAGGAACTTATGATTGATACCCTGCACTATGAACAAAAATATATTATCACCATTGTAGATACTTTTTCTAAACGACTTTTTGCTCGACTAGCTGGTGCCTGCAATTCCATACAGGTCTCGGATGTAATTATATAATATTTAGAATTGTATCCCTCGCCTGACAGAATAAAAATGGATGATGGTAGGGAATACAAAAATAACTTAGTTGAAAACTTACTAAGCTCTCAAGGGATTGAAACCTACTATGTCACCCCCAACCATCCCAACTCACTCGGACTTTTAAATAGAACACATTCGACACTCATAGAAATATTAAGAAATTTAAAAGAAACAGAACCAAACATAAAACTCGAAGAAAGTTTATGTCTCGCAGTAATTGCATTTAACAATAGCTTAAACCAAAAATTAAAATTAACTCCGAATGAAATTACATTTGGAACACAAAAATTTAAAGAAAATAAAGCCCCTATAACCGAAAAACT
>NW_027115007.1:610836-611970 GCF_000696795.3 Halyomorpha halys
TTTTAAAATATCGTTACTTACAATACATTACCCAAAATACATCGATTTTTTTTAACAACTATTTCAGAAACATAAGGTCTGTTCCAACGACTACGCATGCTCAAGCCAGTTAGAAGTGCTTTTTGTCGATGTTTTAAAATATCGTTGCATACAATGCATTACCCAAAAAACATCGATGTTATAAAATATCGTTGCTTACAATTCGATGTTTAAAATATCAATGTCCAATATTAAAATATCGTTGCCGGAATTTGAAGTGGATAATTATATGAAGCGGTCGTTGGAAGGGATCTAGTATTTGAAAACTTTTTTAATTTTGTTCAATGGAGTTAAATATCAAAAAATCAATAAGAACAATTTACAAAACAATATTTAATTTTCTAATCAAATATACAACACAATATCAATCACATGTTAACACTAATTTATTTATTTATTTAATACCAGATCAGCTTGGTGCGCCTTACTTGCTTGATACAACTGTTACATCTAATTTGTTTTACGATTGATTATGATGAGGATAATTATATGATGTTGTCCTTGGAACAGGATTTTGAATAGGGCTCAATGGAGTTAAATATCAAATAATCAATAAGGGCAATTTACAAAATAAAATTTTATTTTCAAATCAAATATACAACACAAGATCGATCACATCATAATCAACAAATTTACTAAAACATAAATAGTGAAATAATGCTGTTATGTTGTTAAGTTACCGCTATGTGATCATTTTTATTTGTAATTGTTGTTATACATTGCTAAAAACGAATTAGTCAATCAGACAGATCACGTGAATTCAATTATAGCATCGGAATAATGGTACTCAATATTAGAGACCGAAATTATTTGCAATAAAAAACCTAAAATGTGGAAAATTGTGCAGTACAACCTCACAATGTGCATTAAACACCCACATATCAACTTAATCGTTCAATTTATAATATTAATGGATGGATACTGCCTTAATACTTAATTAACTGTATTGGTAGTATATAACAATTTAAATATATAGCATACCTTTCAACAGCATGAATACATAAATGGTGAAATAATGTTGGTAAGTTACCGCTATGTGATCATTTTTATTTGTATATATGTATGTATAGTTGACCGTAAAAATTGATATATAGG
>NW_027115007.1:614995-616590 GCF_000696795.3 Halyomorpha halys
CTCTTGCCTTTGTTACTTGTTTTTTATTCTTTTCATTGTATCTTTTTATTTTTATTTCTATCATTTTATCTTAACATGGTTTCATTTTGTATCTTTTTAGCCCCTGCAAAGTGGGGCGAAACGTTGGAAAATATTGACCGCAACCCTGACCATCTCCCTATATATTTTTATTTGTAATTGTTATACATTGCCAATTTCTTAACTGTATTGGTAGTATATAACAATTTAAATATATAGCATACCTTTTAACAGCATGAATACATAAATGGTGAAATAATGTTGTTATGTTGTTAAGTTACCGCTATGTGATCATATTTATTTGTAATTATTATACATTACACATTTCTTAACTGTATTGGTAGTATATAACAATTTAAATATGTAGCATACCTTTCAACAGCATAAATAGATAAATGGTGAAATAATGCTGTTATGTTGTTAAGTTACCGCTATGTGATAATTTTTATTTGTAATTGTTATACATTGCTAAAAACGAATTAGTCAATCAGACAGATCACGCGAATTTAATTATAGCATCGGAATAATGGTACTCAATATTAGTGACCGAAATTATGTGCAATAATGTAAATGTATAATTTTATATTTACATTATTTTATTGAAATATCACACAGGATATCTTGCAGGATATTTTTATGTTTTACTAATAATTTATTATAGTTTACTAAATCTAACTTATGACTACTCATTTCTAAATAAAGAACAAGTAAACACAAGTGACGAATGTTCTTGGAATCACTAGGCTTTGAGTAACTATGTAGGATAAAGTTATTATTGTTTCAACTTGGATTTCCAAAGACTCTAATCCTTCTTGTCCTGTGATTTTTCAATAAAAATAGTATAAATATAAAAATAAAACATTTACATTATAAAAATAGTCGTAAACTATTTTTGTTGAAATAAACTTGGTAGTAAATTTCAAAACGGATGCTGTAATTATTCTAATTAATTAACGCAAATAATTAAGTATTTAGGCAGTATCATAACAATAACAATTTCTGACTGGTCGGAACAGACCTTACGTTTCTGAAATAGATTTTCAAAAAACAACAATGTATTGTAAACAACAATATTTTAAAACATCGATGTTTTTTCGGTAATGTATTGTAAGCAACGATATTTTAAAAACATCGATGTTTTTTGTAGTCGATGTCGGATTCTTTTTTATAAAAAAAACACTTCTGACAGGCCGTAGAATACGGGATCATTGGAACAGACCCCATGTTTCTGAAATATTTGTTCAAAAACATTGATGCATTTTGGGTAATGTATTGTAACCAACGATATTTTAAAACATCGATGTCAGATTCTTTGTTTCAAAAAGCACTTCTTACAGGCCGAAGAATGCGTGATCGTTGGAACAGACCTTATGTTATTGAAATGGATGTTCCAAAAAACATCGATGTTTTTTGAGTAGAGGGAATATGGGCGAGCTGGTGCACCGATTTGGGCAGCCAATCAGAAGCCAGCATTTTGATGACGTCACACATGGCGGGAGATTTGAATTCAAATATTCGGCCCGACCCACCCTTAACCACCCACGTGGTCTGTCACGTGGTCTATCACGTGATCATTA
>NW_027115007.1:616640-622542 GCF_000696795.3 Halyomorpha halys
GATACCGCATTTATTATCTTTGTAATATATGTATTATCAGTGCTTATTTACATAAAGGTTGTATTGAGGCCTTTCCCTACCATAACTCCTCACGCCAGTTTAGGCGCATGCCTCTTAAACTTCAAAAAGATAAAAATAAAGAAAAACTAAGCTATGTACAGGAAACAAAAGAAAAAAGAAAACTAAAAGATACACTTTTCATAACCTTAAATTAGCACAATCACTGTACAAAGAAAATAAAAATATAAATTAGAAAAATAAAAACAATCCTGTTCTACTCTCTATAAACTTAATAAAACACTTATATCTCCTACATAAGTAAATCTTTACAAATGTATACATCAAAGTTATGTACAACAGACATTGTTACAATGCTTATATTTTGCAGAAAGAAACAAAAACCTGAAAAGCAAAAGAAAAAAAAATACAAGAAAAAGAAAACATTTGCCTTTGCAGAGATGAGAAAACTCCGGATTTCAGTGATTGTCTGACATGGGAAACTTGAGTTGTTCTATATGAACAGTCCTTCGTTTCTTGGGTTTTTTTAACACTCTATAGTTACAATATTATGCTCTCTAATTGTAATCACCCTGAATGGTCCTTCATAATATTGAGGCTCCTTACCCCTCATGGAGCTCAATCTACGGTCCACAATGATCCTGTTAAGCCACCTCAATTCTACTTTATCTCCTTGTTGGAAAGCTTAACTAAAAAAAAACAAATAAACGCTGGCTCGGATAGAAATGTTTATTTGTAAAGTAAATACAAACTAAATCCATAAATTAATTTAAAAAACAAACTGTACGAAAATACAGAACAAATTTTAAAATAAAAAGGTCCTTCGATTTTAGAATAAAAAAAACTACGTTAATTATTCTATTAAAAAAACCACAGACTAAAAATTATAACTAAAAAAAAAAATTGCTAGTTACAAAATATTTTGCGATTTAATGAACTTCGATGGGTCAGAGATGATAATCTTAATCCACGTCGGTGGGCCCACACGTCGAAGTGGCGCTCCGATTACTCACGCAGCAGGTCTGGTGAGTGAAGTAAAGGGACTCCTACGTTATGGGCGACGTACCATACGAAGTCGACGGAGTGACTGTACTTAGGCTACTCGCCAGGGGAACTATATGATTACGAAGTTGACGGGGCGACTGTAACATAACTACACAACAGGGCGAGTATACGTAGGCTACTGACCTTAGCCCACTGTAGTATTGTTCTGGCTAATCCCTACTAACCGGTATTTCACCATATAACCATTACAAGTATAATTCCCTTCATTTAAACAAAATATACTTATCATAAAAATACATAGTGAACAATGTAATTAAATATATTTACTGCCTCATTAAAATATTTAAAATATATGGCGTTAACAGGTCCCGATGTCAATTTTCCCTACTATGTCCCGTACGTCCGCGTTATAGCGCTTCACGCGTTTGGACTTCTATCTTCTCCCTTATCTTGCACCACGTTCTTCGGAGAGCCACCCCATTACCGATAATTTCCTCCCCGACAACCGCTGTTTCTAAAATCTCGTGTGCGCCCTCGCAGACCAAAAAAGAATTTCGACGGAAGAGAAACCCGTAACCGTGTGAACGGAGTTGTTGTAGGCCGCTATCGCTCTCACCATAGCTGCATCTGGTTCCAGGCCCTTTTCCACTTGGTAAACCCACAGGTGATCGCTTACAGTACTGTGAAGCCGCTCTATACCCCCCTCCTACATTTAAGTTGACCTGGAATGTTCAAATGCCATTTAACCTTCAGGGCCTTTATTTCTTCCCTAACGTTGGCATTATCAAACTCCCGGCCTGCGTCCGACGAGATCCGTTCCGGGATTCCATAAAACTGAAACCATACACGCAGAGCTCCCCACCCCTTCCGCTGATTTCTCTTGAATCAGGTGTGCGATAGCTGCTTTACTGAATAGCGACACCTTCACCTGGAGAGGCTAAAAGTGGGTTATGGTGTTCGATCTGCATGTTTGCGGGTGGTGTGTTCGCGGTGGGCGTCTATCATACTTGGTTCTCAGGCATACGTCGCATTTCCCAATGGTTTCCTGAATAGTTTTGCGCATCCCCCACCCGAAGTACTTTCAACGAAGAGCTTGGTAGGTCTTGTTTAGGCTGCGGTTATTGGTCTTCCTCTGATGGTACGCCGCGGTGACCTCCTCCTCTTGCTTCTCATCTCGGAGGGTTTCTACCATCGTCGGTTGCCTATTTGTTCCAGTCTCAAGAGTCGCCGAATCTTCTCCCACACCACTGCGTTCCCTACGTATAAGTGGTAAGGGAGGACTTATTGGAAATAGTGTGCCCTAAAAAATGTATTTGGGTTTGTCCCAGTATTGAGTTCTCTGCAGACAACTTGAAACCAAATTTCATAACCTGTTGGAACACTAAATGCAAGTGGGACACATGCTCTTCATCAGTTTTTCTGAACACTAGAAGATCGTCCATGTACACCTGGCACACGGACTGATTGATTCCTCGAAAACTCGTCCATCAGCCGCTGAGATGGACATTTTTCATACCGAAGGTCATCCTTGTGAATTCGTAATGCCCCCTATCGAATGTAAAGGCTATTTTATACTGGTCTTCCGAGTGCATTTTGATTTGGTGATATCCGCCTTTCAAATCCAGGGTACTGAAGAATGTTGCCCCATCTAGTCTATGCCGGTGAAGGAAAAGAAGAGGATCGCGAGACCCCAGGAAGTAAATTGGCGACGAATAGAAGAAGAGGATCGCGAGATCCTCATAATAAAATGGTGACGATCAAAAAAGAAAATGGCGGCCGGGTACACTCATCATCTGCCAATTCCATAAGCCACGTGGTCAATATGGCGGTGAACGAAAAGAAGAGGATCGCGAGATCCTCATAATAAAATGGTGACGATCAAAAAAGAAAATGGCGCCCGGGTACACTCATCATCTGCCAATTCCATAAGCCACGTGGTCAATATGGCGGTGAACGAAAACATGAGGATCGCGAGATCCTCATAATAAAATGGTGACGATCAAAAAAGAAAATGGCGGCCGGGTACACTCATCATCTGCCAACTCTGTTAGTCACATGATCAATATGGCGGTAAAGGGAAAGAAGAGGATCGCAAGACCCCCGGAAGTAAATTGGTGAAGAACAAAAGAAGAGGATCGCGAGATCCTCATAATAAAATGGTGACGATCAAAAAAGAGAATGGCCGCCGGGACACTTATCATCTGCTAATTCCATAAGCCACGTGGTCAATATGGCGGTGAACGAAAAGAAGAGGATCGCGAGATCCTCATAATAAAAATTACGACGATCAAGAACAAAATTGCGTCCGGGTAGACTCAGCCCATGCCAATATGGTGCTGAACGAAAAGAAAGAGGTCACAAGACCCTCATAAAACATGATAGTGGCTAATAAAGAAAATGGCGGTCGGGTACACTCAGCCTCACAATATGGCGCTGAACGAAAAGAAAAATGACGCGAGACCCTCATAATGAAAGGATAGCGATTAAAAAAGAAAATGGTGGTCGGGTAAACTCAGCCTCTGCCAATTCCATAAGTCACGTGATCTATATGGTGGTGAAAGAAAATAAAATGGTCGCGAGACTCTCGTAATAAAAATGGTGACGATCAAAAACAAAATGGTGGATGGGTAAACACATCCTCTCCCAAATCTGTAAGCCACGTTGCCAATAGCGCGGTGAAGGAAAAGAAAAAGGTCGCGAGGCCCTCCTTATAAAAATGGCGGCGATCAAAAAACAAAATGGTGGATGAGCACACTCAGCTTCCGCCAAATCTTTAAGTCATGTGGCCAATATAGCGCTGAACGAAAAGAAAAAGGTCGCGAGGCCCTCCTAATAAAAATGGCAGCGATCAAAAAACAAAACGGTTGATGGGTACACTCAGCCTCTGCCAATTCAATAAGTCACGTGGCCAATATGGCGGAGAACGAAAAGAAAATGGTCGCAAGACCCTCATAATAAAAATGGCGTCCGGGTAGACTCAGCCTCACAATATAGCGGAGAACGAAAAGAAAAAGGTCGCGAGGCCCTCCAAATAAAAATGGCGGCGATCAAAAAACAAAATGGTGGATGAGCACACTCAGCTTCTGCCAAATCTTTAAGTCACGTGGCCAATATAGCGCTGAACGAAAAGAAAAAGGTCGCGAGGGCTTCCTAATAAAAATGACAGCGATCAAAAATCAAAACGGTGGATGGGTACACTCAGCCTCTGCCAATTCAATAAGTCACGTGGCCAATATAGCGGTGAACGAAACGAAAATGGTCGCAAGACCCTCATATTAAAAATGGCGTCCGGGTAGACTCAGCCTCACAATATAGCGGTGAACTAAAAGAAAAAGGTTGCGAGACCCTCATAATAAAAATGACGACGATCAAAAGGAAAATAACGTCCGGGTAGACTCAGTCCATGCCAATATGGCGCTGAACGAAAAGAAAAAGGTCGCAAGACCCTCATAATAAAATGATGGTGATCAATAAAGAAACAGGCGGCCGGGTACACTCAGCCTCACAATATGGCGCTGAACGATAAGTCAAAGGACGCGAGACCCTCATAATGAAAGGATGACGATCAAAAAAGAAAATGGCGGCCGGGTACACCTCTGCCAATTCCATAAGTCACGTGGCTAATATGGCGCTGAACGAAAAGAAAAAGGTCGCGAGACCCTCATAATAAAATTAAGGCGATCAAAAAAAAATGGTGGCTGGGTAGACTCAGCCTCTGCCAATTCCATATGTCATGTGGCCAATATGGCGGTGAACGAAAAGAAAAAGGCCGCGAGACCCTAATAATAAAAATGGCAAAGACATAAAAAAATGGCGTCCGGGTAGAATCAGCCCATGCCAATGTGGCGCTAAACGAAAAGAAAAAGGAAACGAGACCCTCATAATAAAAATAGCACTAATCAAAAAACGAAATGGCGGCCGGGTAGACTCAGCCCATGCTAATATGGTGCTGAACGAAAAGAAACAGTTCGCAAGACCCTCATAAAACATGATAGTGACCAATAAAGAAAATGCCGGTCGGGTACACTCAGCCTCACAATATGGCGCTGAACGAAAAGAAAAAGGACGCGAGACCCTCATAATGAAAGGATAGCGATCAAAAAAGAAAATGGTGGTCGGGTAAACTCAGCCTCTGTCAATTCCATAAGTCACGTGATCAATATGGCGGTGAAAGAAAATAAAATGGTCGCGAGACTCTCGTAATAAAAATGGTGACGATCAAAAACAAATTGGTGGATGGGTACACTCATCCTCTGCCAAATCTGTAAGCCACGTTGCCAATACCGCGCTGAACGAAAAGAAAAAGGTCGCGAAGCAGCCCAGTATTGGCAGCCCTCCACTTGTGGTTTCAGTTCTACGGAGTTCCCGAACGTATCTTATCGGATGGTGGAAGAGAATTTGACAACTCTTTGATAAGAAAGAAAATGAAGAACCTAGATGTGATATGGCACCTCAACACACCAGGACACCCCAAAAGTAGAGGAGGCGTAGAGCGGCTTCACGGGACGCTGAGCGATCACCTTTGGTTGTATCAGGCAGACCAAGGGTTGGAACCGGACGTGGCAATGCTAAAGGCAATTGCGGCATACAATCATTCGGTGCACACCGTTACGGGGTTTTCGCCGTTTGAGATCCTCTTTGGGCTTTGTGGAATCCGGCGAGACCACAAGGGCACGGCGGCGGACGGGGAGGAGATAAGCAACAATCATGTCACTAAGAAAAAGCTATGGGAAAAAGTCCGGGGAAAATTGGAGAGGGAAAAAAACAGGAGAGTAGCTCGGGAGAATTTAAACCTCACAGATAGGAAGGGAATGATAAAAATTGGGACAACTGTATATAGAAAGTTGGGATCAAACAGGGGTAAGGAGATACAGCGATA
>NW_027115007.1:622592-634821 GCF_000696795.3 Halyomorpha halys
GACATAAAAACAAAATGGCGTCTGGGTAGACTCAGCATCACAATATGGCGCTGAACGAAAAGAAACAGGTCGCGAGACCCACATAATAAAATGATGGCGATTAATAAAGAAAATGGCGGCCGGGTACACTCAGCCTCTGCCAATTCCTTAAGTCACGTGATCAATATGGCTGCGACGAAAAGAAAAAGGTCGCGAGACCCTCATAATAAAAATAGCAACAATAAAAACAAAATGGCGTCCGGGTTGACTCAGCCTCACAATAAAGCGCTGAACGAAAAGAAAAAGGACGTGAGACCCACATATTAAAAATAGCAACAATAAAAAACAAAATGGCGGCCGGGTAGACTCAGCCCCTGCCAATATGGCGGAGACGATAATAAAAAGGCCGCGAGACCCTGTTAGGCAATGGCGGCGATTAAAAACAAAATGGCCGCCGGGTAGACTCAGCCTCTTCAAAAACCAATAAGCCTCTCAAACAGCATAAAAAACAAAATGGCGGCCGGGTAGACTCAGCCCCTGGTGGCAGTCACGTGACTTAAAAGAGGGCGTGGCCTAATGATCACGTGAGTGGTTAAGGTTATGTCGAGCTAAATTTAAATTTAAATCCCCCGCCATGTGTGACGTCATCAAAATGCTGGCTTCTGGAGGGCGTGGCCTAATGATCACGTGAGTGGTTAAGGTTATGTCGAACTAAATTTAAATTTAAATCTCCCGCCAGGGGTCACGTGACCAAATACTAGCCTCTGATTGGCTGCCTTCATGATCACGTGACTGGTCACGTGACAGACCACGTGGGTGGTTAAGGGCGGGTCAAGCCGAATATTTGAATTCAAATCTCCCGCCATGTGTGACGTCATCAAAATGCTGGCTTCTGATTGGCTCCTCACGGAAGTGCACCAGCTCCCCCATATTCTCTCTACTAACAGCTAACTGTATTACTTCTCATATATCCGGAAATTTGTTTTCAAACTGAGATAAGTTTTCCACAATCTTTTTTTATCAATTTTTATTACTAATAACAATGAATGAATTAATATAGGAATATTAAAATAAATTATTAACTAAGTATGAATAATTATTATGATAATAGATAATTATTAATCATGAAGAATTATTAATAATACAATTTTATCAATTATTTGCATTTACAAGTCAAATTACATGATTGTAAGGTTACTGAGGCTAAGCACATCTTCCGGCAAGTAATTGATGGTAATTTGAAGTAAACACGATGGATTTATTCCAAATTACCGTAGATGGTAGCTTTCGCAATAAACCAAATAAAATATAAATCCCTATTTATGCACTTACTCAGACTCGCCTAAGTTCAAAGGTATTAAAACCATGACTATTAAAATTTTAGGAGGTTCTCTCAAATGATCCATTTTTTAGCCAAAAAAGTTGCAATTCTTCGATGAATTCCCTCATCTTTTAGATACCATATCAGGATAAATTCTAAAGCTATGTATTAAAATCAGTTTTGTGTTGGGGCGAGGTTTTTTTCGCGATTGAAAAACAATTATCTCCCCCAGTGTAAATGTTCTCTGGTTCGGGTGATAAATAAAAAACGGAGAATATAAAAATAATCTCATAAAAATTATATCAATTAAATTATATTAATTTATATATTTATATTCCTTTGGAAAACTAAAAGTTTGACTAATTAAGAGGTTTATCAAAGTACATGAGTTTGGGACAATAGTCAACATTATATTCACATTTCCGAAGTTTTTAAACTCAAAAAATTTATTGAAATTGACTTCATAAAAAGAAAATCCAGAATAATTAAAGTAGTTATTTTATTAGATAGTTCTTGATAATGTAATGTAACATGTTTTAATGAAAAAGGTCGAGACTATTTAGATAATTTTTAACATAATTAATAAAACAACCTGCCTCAAAAAAGATAGTAAAAATCAAATTTTGTATTAAATAAATCATCGAAACGATTCCGACTTCAAATTTGAAGATATAACTGAGGAATTCAAATTAGCATATATCTTTATGGAAAATATCCTTATAAATTAATCCATAGGTGCCTTATAAATTTTATTATAACACTGGCAGATAAGTTCAGCGCATACTTTCCAATTGGGAGGCTAGGCCATTAGACTTGTAAATTTTTTACATCATTCAACTCGCACATTTAAGCGTATAACAAGCCGGGCCTTGTATTGATGTTGTCGTTAGAAGTCATTTCAGCAGTGGTCACATTTAGATCGATTAACGATTTAACTGTGCCACTTGGCAGGAGGCCTACATGCTGCCCATCTCATTATGCCACGGTATTCTTAACTGCATAATAATTAAGGTGTCTCACACTGCCAAATAAAGAATTTTTATAAGTCGGAGACAAATTTGAATTTTAACATTCGTCTTTTTGATAAAATTTATAAATAAAATGGGAGAAGGTTAGGTAAAAGTAAAAATAATTACCGATTTGGCGAATGGCCATAACAATTTAGTTTAATGATAAGGATCCAGGCAAGCCCTGAGTGCTCCACGACAAACACTCGAATAATAAATTATTTGAGTTTAGCAGAGATCTCTGCCTACAACTCCCTGATGAAGACCTGAAAATCAGTTCCTTTGCTGACCGCACCCCCCCCCACCCAACGACCATCTTCTCCAATAAATAAATTACTTGAAAGTTTTTACTGTCCCATTCGAAAATTTATTAAACCCCTGAAAGTCTAGGAATTCTAAGTCCAGTAAAAATATATATATATATGTATATATATTCCGTAGTGATAAAATTAATGTAAAAAAAAAATTAAAATATCCAATAGGAGGATCTAAATAAAACTTATTTTCACTCTAATTGTGAACAACTCAATTTGCTCGGTGGCTTTCAGCCTCTTCAGTTGTCAAAGCTTAAAAGTGAATGAAGTTTACAAAGTTGTGATTGAAGTTGATAAAGCTGCCAATATTTGAGTCCTATTCATTAGACAGTTCACATTTCACAGTTCTATCTCTCTGCCTTCAAAGTTTATTCGCGGATTAATGAATTAGAATATATTTCTATTTACCGGTGCACATTACTATTTATGAATGGAGTATGGTCCGGGTGCGGTCCAAAAAAACTCAAATAGTAGAATTATACTATTTTATTGAGCCAACGTTCCCCCCTATTTATGATATGAAACTATCATTTTTTCTGTTTTGTTTTTTTTATAGTCCAGTTTAGTATGTGTGGTTTTGGTTATTCGAAATGAAACCTAATTCATTTCAAAATGAACCTATTATGTTTGAATGGCGAGAGTGAAACTTTTTTTTAAAAAATCTAATTTGTAATTAACCGTATACTTTTTTATAAATGACTTCTTGGTTATCTGAAGAAATTTGTAATTCGATACACAGTTAACTGGTCATCGACTGTAGGATTATTTCTCTTCCTTGGTTTTAGTTTTTTATTAGCGGTACTTATTTAGTCAAATAGCTACTCAGTTGTGATTATATAAATAATTTAATAAGTTTGAACTGGTATCTATAGTAAAAACTGAAAACTTGGCAGAAATATTGTCGTAGTGGACCGTGCTTTTTATATTGGTGAATTAACTCATGATAAAATATAAACCGTAGTGTCAGACAAAATAGGGATATGCCCCATGAGTTTCCACTCTTTCGAGAACTTGAAGCTGTCAGAGGAAGTATTGGAAGAAGGGCGGAAAATAGTTCTCAATATAGTAGAATCGTTAGCAATGTTTGGTTAAAGATTCGATATTGTTGGAATTGTAATTATTTTTTCAATGAATAGTTATAATAATTACATCATAATTATTTTATGTATAATCCAAATTTTAATATTTCATTACAGCAACACTTCCGGTATTGAAAAATTAACTTCTCTAAAAATCGGCGGAACAAAATATTACAAGCTAAAAATAAAACTAATACTAGAGCTAAAATCTATAATCATAAACAGTCATAAAACTGAAGCCATCATTATTTCAAAATATGAAGATAAATTAACAAAATTAAATCTTTAAACTGAAATTGAAATTGTCGATTTTTATGGCGACTCTTACTAAAATTATACCTGTTGTAAATAAAAATAAAAACACTCCTTGCTAAATGTGATCTGTTTAATCTCAGGGTAAATATGAAACTCACTTTCTCAAAGTATTACAAAATCAAATTAAAATAACACTAAAACATTGGATTCTTGGGTTCACTTTGCTCTGATTTTTCTTATTTGCCTGCATACTCAATGGCTCTAAAGCTAATTGCGGATGCCCAGAATATTTCTTAGCCCAACTGCCATGGTGAAAAAAGTTAGGGAACCAGTAGTCAAGGACATTCTAGTATGTGCTTCCTTTCAGTATTACTTTTTTTTAAATATTTAACTCAGGCAATATTTATGTTCTTTCAACTTTCTAACTTTGTCCTGTACATATAGGCGTAACCAGGGAGTGTCAGAGTGGTGCAGATCCCGCCTCCTAATCTAATAAAAAAAAATTTTTTTCCATCAAATAATTGTAATAACTACTAAAGTGCTGTTATAAATATATATAAATTTCTTAAAATTTTAATTTCATTCTGTTGTGCTGTGAACGCTCATGGTTTCCCCCCCCCCTCCCTCTATACCATGGTTGTCATGACAACTGATTGTTCTCATCCTTAGTTCAATCAAGACCGAAGCCCTGCAAATTGGGGCGAAACGTTGGTTAATTATAAGTAGTTTTTTCTACTATTTTAGTAGCTTTATTGACCGCCACCCGGACTATCTTACTAGAATCTACTTCATACGGTCAACTATCTTCTTCCAATATAAATTTCATAATTCTACATAACATTTTGTGATTGAAATTGTCCAAAAAAATTATTTTATTATTATTATCTTTAACAGTTCAATTAAATTCTTGTTGACTTATTCTAACTCGTTTGTTATGTTATGAGTATAATATAACATAACAAAAGAAAAAAACTTCTTACAATTTTTGTGTGATTTATCTAACTTTGCTACTCAAGTATACTTCAGAACATTGAGTCAAGCACGTTATTTTGACCTGTTGAAGTAAACATTTTCTACAACCCGTAATAGTGAATCTGGAGTAATAGAAACCTTCATACGTATTAAGTGTTAGTTTCGTAACAATATTATATTTTTTATGTCCCAAACAATGCATTAATAGGGCCAGTGCCTCCAAAAAACAAAACGGTACCTCATATTTTTGTCATTTACTCCACTAATAGAGTAATAAAGAGTGATTCATTACTTATAAAATAAACAAATAATTTAGATCAATTGTATAATCGGGGTTAAAAATATATGATTTTATTTGTGTGGAAAAGTATTGGTTCATGACTATTTTTATATTCAGACAATAAAATAATTTTATAGATTCTATCGTTGTCGTTTCCTGGAATGGTTTTATAAAAATGAGAGGTAATAAAACGAATAGTACAGTACTAGAATAAGAATTTATGAAATAAATGAGGCTCTGGTTAAAGAATGAACGATCACCTTTAATTTACTAGGATTATTATTGAACGAATATTCAACCATTACTTTTGTAAAAATATGGTTTAGAACTGAACATACTATCATATAGAGACGTTATAACAAACTTAATAGTGCGAGCCCTGAGGAAGTTCATTGAACTGCCAACTAGAACTTTCTACTCGAATGAGTTATTCTGCCAATTATAATTTATTGAACAAAAGCCGCTCAACAAAATTTCCTAAATGCTTATCATGTTTGTTGCAATTCGGTAACTTATATAATGCTTGAAGCTTTTTTTAAAAAATCTGGTGTGGTGCGCGCATTATATAACTTTCTCTTAGCACCAAACACACGTCCCCAACTTTTGCGTAGATTAGTGGACTCTTCTTGAAATCATCATTATTGTGGTGATTTATGAAAAAAAATAATCTGAATAGTAAAGGCGAAATTTATAAACTAAACATTTGTATTTTTTGTTGCTATGAAAATTCGTATTTAAGTTTCTCGAGGCGGGGATGACCAACATAATTTCTTTTTCCGATCGAATAAGAAGTCTGAATTTTTCTCATTTAGTTATTCATAAAATTCTTTAATATATTGTATTTTTCATTGGTTATTATTTCTAACGATGAGAGCTGATTATTTTTTAAAAGTAAATAATAGTATCTCTCCCCTACGAGGGTTTTGCCTGTTTTATCAAGTCACGATTATTCTTTAACTTTAAAATTTAATATTGACACTTCTTTCCTTTATTTTTAATAACAGGTTGTGTCCTGTTACATCAGTTAACAGTTAAAATAAAATTGGGATTATTGATAGTTTTTTTTTTTTCCAAAATACCTCAAAACCTATTTCTCGATCCGTCCTTAGTATATACTCATATATTACTAATGTTTATTTTATTAATATAATTATAACAATATTAAGAGTTAATTTTATTATAGTACCGTTTTTTCTTATTGATATTAAACTGTTATTATGTAATCTACTCGAATAAAATATTAGCAGGAATTAGGATTAAATTTTAAAACGGATTAAGACGGTGTCTATTTACAGTAACCTATAGACAATTAACAATAGACGAATAATCCTCGTAAACTTATCTTGTACAATATAATGACCTAAAAATAAAATCAATAAAACAACTATTTACAATAAATACAAGAGTGAAACTAAAAAAAAACAACTTATGCTTTCTACATACAAAAACTAAACAAAGAATAGAAACAAAAATGTATACAACCTCTATACAACATTAAAAAAAAAAAGAATAACGAAAACAAATTTATACAAAAAATAATTCCTTCTCGCAATGAGCACTTATAAGAAATTTCCTTGACTCGATACACGTAACAGCAAAAAAACAACAACAAAAGAAAAATTTATATTCTGCAAAATCTCTATGAAGACGTAGTAGGGATTTTCAGCTGTTCTATATGTACTGTCCTCCTCTTTTCGGGTCTATTTTGATGTTGCCCATTAGATCCCGCACGCTTAAATTTAGTTTCTTCACTCGTTTACTCTTTCCCTCTCGATACGAGCTTTGACTCCATTCCACAACTTCTTCAGGGCTAAACTGATATTAATTATTCCTTGTTCTCCAGTCACTGTGTCTCTATAATTTCTCCGTCATACGCGCAGTCCAAAAAGGATTTCGAAGGGCGCGAACCCTGTGACCGTATGAATGGAGTGATTGTACGGTGCAATAGTTCGTTCCATCGTGTCATTCGTTCCAATTCCTTTATCAATTGGTACACACGCAGATGGTCGCTGAGAGTGCTATGCAGCCTCTCGATCACTCCTCTGCTCTCAGGATGCCCCGGAGTGTTGAGATGCCATACAACCTCTAATGCCTTCATTTTCTCCCTGATGTGCGCATTATCAAATTCTGTACCCCCATCCGATGATATTCTGTCAGGGACCCTGTAAAATTGAGACCAAACGCTAAGAGCCCATAACACCGCCTACGCACATTTATCTTTCACCAAGTACGCTAGTGCTATCTTGCTGAATAGGTCCACAACTGTAATCCAGTTGAATCCTTTCCAAGTGAAAGTGTCTATTTGTAAGTCACTAAGTGGTACGCTCGCGTTGGTATTTCCTCTTGTCTGGCTTGGGGAAGGGTGGGACGCCGGCCATATTTTGTGCGGAGGCACACTTCACAGCTCCCTATAGTCTTCTGGATGGTGCGTTTCATGCCATACATAAAGTATCGACGCCTTAATCCTTGCAGGATTTCGTTCGTTCCTTGGTGGTTTGTTTTCCCTTGGTGGTATGCCAGTGTTACCTCTTTCTGTCAATCCGTATCTTGAACCGTTTCCACCATCAACATACAGCGAATGAACGACCGATCCGTGTTCGTCTTTAACTGCATTAACGGTTATTGCTCGAGACAGCCAGTCTGCCACCACGTTTTCATTTTCTGGCTTGTAGGCAATGCGCATATTATATTGGCCCAAAAGTTCCTTCCAGCGAGTGATCCGTGCTAATATTCTTTTAGTTTTCCCAACAACTGAAGCGGTCTGTAGTCAGTGTGGACCAGAAATCTTCTTCCAAAAAGGTAGGGTCTAAGGTGCTCCACCGCCCACACAATCCCCAACAACTCTCGTTCCAAAGCACTGTAACGAGTCTCTGTTTCCGTAAGGCGTCTACTAGCGTAGGCTATTGGACGTCCCCCCTTCTCGTACTCCTAGGATAGCACCGTACCCAGCGCATACTCACTGGCATCAGTGGTGCAACGAAGTGCAAACAGCCTCTGAAAGTTGGGAAAGTCAAAAATCGGCTCCCTCTGGAACTGCTCTGTACATTTCCGAATCCTATGTACCATGTCAGCCGTCACAACCAGCTTGGACCCTTTCTTCAATAAATTGATCAAGGGTACGAGGTATTCAGCCATTTCGGACACAAACCGTCTGTAATAATTTAACGCTCCCAACAACCTTCTGATCCCTTTTACATCATTCGGCACGGCCATCTTCTGCAGGGCTTCTATTTTCTAGAAATCTGGTCGTACTCCCTCCTTTGAGTTTGTGTGTCCAAGAACAGTTATTTGTCTTTGACACATTACCGACTTCTCCCGTGAAAGCTTTAAGCCAAACTCCCTCATCCGCTGGAATACAGTCCTCAAATGTTGCACGTGTTCCAACTCGGACTTACTGAATACCAGCAGGTCATACATATAAACTTGGCAGACGGATTCATCCAATCCCCTCAGAAACTCTGATGAGCCTTTGGAATGTTACCGGAGCATTTTTCAGTCCAAAAGGCATCCTCGTAAATTCGTAGTGGCCACTTTCGAAAGTAAACGCCGTCTTGTGCTGGTCTTTGGGTGCATCTTAATCTGGTTAACCCCGCCTTCAGATCTAGTGAGCTAAAATTTTTAGCCCCACCCATTTTATCCAAAATATCCTCGAACCGGAGAGGTCAAGATCCGATCTTGATGTTCCACTTATATCTGCGATTCTGTACCCTCGGTCAACTTTCCCTAGCAGGGACGTTCACACCCAATAATCATTTGAAAGTCTCGAGACATTGTTCCAACTACATGTACCATTAGATGCTCCTCTTTAATCCCGCATTTACTTAATTTCATTTCCACTTCCCCCTCTACCTGCAGGCCCCCCATGCTGATTAACTGGCATTGGCACTTCTGGACCTGTAGCGCCTTGGACATTGTCTCGCTATATGTTCCTCTATTCCACATTTGAAACATCGGGTAAAGGAGTACTGAGCCATCAAGAGCCTTATTTTTCCGCATCCATGGCATTTTCGGTCCTAACGGCGCCCGCTGCTACTTGGTTTTATTAGGCCCATTCTTCTCTCCGGGTTTCTTATCCTCTCTTTATTAGCACTTTCCTTGTGCTCTCTTCTTCTCCAAGGAACTGAATTATTTCTCGGGCGATTGTAACTAACTTTCTTCTAGCCAGTTTCTTCTATGTCCATTCTTAAATCTTCTTCTCTAGCGCTTGTTTCTTGTCAAACATACAAATACGAAACTAAGATGGCGGTATGCCCGGTCTGTAAACAGGTCGTCGTAAGAGAGGACAAGTTAGCACTAGTCTGCAACTTATGTAAAATTTTATATCATAATAAATGTTGTAACATCCCGGATAGTGAAATCTCGCAACATAAAAAACAAAATTGGAATTGCCCCTCATGTCAGAATGTAACTAAGTCAGGGCCTAGGCAATATAGCGCCGTACCCAGCAGAAGTATGGAGGAAAACATAATGGCCATACTCAAAGAAATCGGGAAAATTACAGACGATTTGATAGATATAAAAAATATTATGAACACCCAGGGTGAAATCATATGAAACCTCCGAGAGACTGAAGACTATGGAGGAAAGAGCTAAAAAGCAGGACGAAACATTGGAAAAACTGGTTATTGAAAATAATAATCTGAAGAAACAAATTAAAAGTATGGAAACTAGAATAAATCAGGCTTACCCACTCACTTGAAATCAGGGGCATTCCGGTGAAAACAGGTGAAAGGCCCGAGGCCATAATATGTTCGATCGGAGCGGCATTGGGAGTGAAGCTCGGCCCGGAAGACCTTGACGCGGTGGAAAGAAAATGCCCAGAGGGAGGACCCTCGCCCGCCCGCGATAGTGGTGCGATTCGTTCGCCTGACTGTCCGCGACGAGGTGATTCGGTTCCGAAAGGTAAAAAGAGATTTCACTACCAGGCATCTCGGCTGAGACAGCGACGAAAGGATCTATATAGGCGAAGAGATGACCCCCACCGATAGACACCTGTACTGGCTGGGGAGGCAGGTAAAGGCAGCCGGTAGAATGAGGTACGTCTGGTTCGCTCGAGGGAGAGTCAGATGCCGCAGAGAAGATGGCCGACCTGTTGTCATCATTAATACAGCTGAGGATCTGGAAGCATTTCAGAGACGCCACCTCCCTGGTTACATTAGATTTAAACCTCAGTTAATCTGTTATATTTTATTCTTATTGCTTAGCCTATTTTTATATTGTCATTATAACCCCCCATTTTCTTTTTTATTTCTCAACTTAAGGAAAACTTTCTTTTTTATAGAAACTATTAATGTATTAGTGCATGTGATTTATTTTTTCTGCTTTAGTAAATTTATTTTAGTTTTTTTGATATATTTTCCAAACTCATTTTTACTTCTTTATCAATTATTTTCATCCTATTTGTTATTTAATCTTCTAAGTAGCATTACTTTTCTTTTTATTTTCAAGCCAAGTAAATTATCTTTGTGTTCAAATATTTATTTTATCTCTAGTAAATTATATTTATTATTTCTATATTTATCTAAATTTAATCCATCATTGTATTCAAACTGGCAAATAGTGAATGTACCCTCTCCCTTGATATTAACCCAAGTATCCAATCCAATATATTTTCAATTTTCCTTCCTTACTCCTATAACAAATTTGATCCACTCCTCATTTTTTCACAATCTTTCCTTTAGTCCTACATGACTAGCATCCTAACGACCTGTCATGCTAACTCCCAATCCCTTCCGACACATTATGACGAATTTCTCGATTACTTCCTCCAAAATTTCTACCACACCATTGCAGACTCAGAAACGTGGCTTGAACCCAATATCCCAACTTCCTCTATCTCCATCCCCAACTATACCCTCCTTCGTCATGACCGAATAGACCGTACTGGTGGTGGAGTTGCTCTTTATGTTCACGACAGCCTGAAGGCCAAAGTCCTTTTAAAGTCTCCCTCCCTTGACACCCCTCATCTGGAATACATTTTTGTGCAACTTACGTCATGCTCCTTTTCCCTCCTCTATATTGTTATCTATCGCCCACCTTGAGTTCGTTTTGATGATGCATTCGAATCCTCCTTCCTTTCATATATTCCTCTCTTCCAAAACATAATAATCGCAGGTGATCTCAAGACGAACCTTCTCACAGACTCTCCCGATCGATCATACCTTATGGACATAATTTTCTCCCTAGACCTTTATATTGTTCCCTACCAATCCACACATCATACTCAGTCCACTGATACCTGGCTAGATGTATTTATTATTGATTCCCCACAGAACCTTTTATCCTCGCCCAAATGCCTATGTCTTTTCTTTCCTCCCATGACCTAATCAGAATTTCCTACAACATTCCCACTCCCTTGCTTATGCTAAAGACAATTAGTTGGCGAAACCTTGATTCCTTAACCATAGAAAACATTGGTCCCTACCTTGACGAACTTTCCCTTTCCTTAGAACCCATCTATTCACTTTTATCTATTGATGACATGGTCGAATGCTTATCCTCAAATCTCCTTTAATTCCTAAAACAACACGCTCCTCTTAAAACCCGTACCTTCAAACGCTCTCCGGCTCCCTGGATCAATTCAGAAATAAGAAATTTAATGAGAAAACGAGATGCTGCCAAAAGACGCTTCAGACGCACCCGAAGTTCAGAGCACTATTCCTAAGTCTCTCTGAAACCTTACCCAAACATCCTTACGCCGCGCCCAGGAGCAGTACTTTCACAACATCCTATCCCAAGCACCTGATCCTAAATCTAAATGGAAAATCCTTAAGAACCTCTCCGTTATCATTCCTAAATCCTGTCCATACTACCCAGTTGATCCAGACGAGCTTAATGCTTTCTTTGTTGCTCCTCCTCCTTCAACAACCTCATGCGAATTTTCATCACATCACATCCCTGAAATCCCATTTGATCCCAATAACTTTTATTTCCTAAATGTTTCTCCAGATGATTTAATCTCAGCAGTCCTCAAGTCCAGAACTAACGATTACGGCCCAGACAATGTTCCTGTAAAGATAATC
>NW_027115007.1:636576-644478 GCF_000696795.3 Halyomorpha halys
GGACATATGTCCCAGAATAAAGTTATTTTTTCATTCATTCATTCTTTCCATCAGGTCTTGAGCAATTTCCACAAATGAGCGCTCTTTTGGAAATCCATCCTTCTTCCCCAGTTCTCTTGCCAACTGAATCTTTAGGACCATGGATAGAAATTACATCCGACCTTTTACCTGGACTGTTTACATCATCTCGCTGAGTTTATCTAGAATTCTGTTAAATCGTGCCAGGAGTTCTGAGGCGTATTACCCACTAGACTGTCATGGTTTTTTCGTCTCCCTGATCATCATAAATATGTCGTCCCCTGGGGCCCATCGTCCTCCTCTGAACGCCTTCTTCAGCCTATCCTTAACTATGGACAATGGTCTTTCTTTATCGGCCTGAATTTGGTTTAAAATATTTCGCATCCCCTTTATCCCCCTCTCTCTTTATTACATCCCCATTTAGTAGCTCTTCCGCTACATTATTTTTCATTATTGATATAAGTCGGTCGCCTTCTTTGAGAAAATGGTTCAACTCACCAATTTCTCCAGTAAACCTTTCTAAATCTGAAATTGCATTCCGCAGGTCCTGTGAGATTGCTGTTCGAATTTCCATCCATTTGATAGCATTTATTTGCTCTGCAGTCAATGTCATCCTTAAAACCTTGTTTGAAATTACGATGTTTAGCAAATATGACAGAGAGAAAAAAAAATTCTTTTTAAATTTAAAAATTAACTTTCAACCTATGCACTCGTCCCGGGTTTCGGCACCAGTTAGGTGTTGGCGTAGAAAAACTAATGAAAGAAAAGGATATCGGAAGAATACTCTCTCAATGCATAAACAAGACTAACTTTACTTTTTTTTCCTACCACCTATTTATTTTTATTTATTAAAACTATTAAAATTATATATAGGACTTAAGAACTAAGAATTAGATATGAACTATATACATTTTATCTTGGTTTGCCTTACGGCAAAATTAACTTTATTTGGCTCAGTGCCTCTATATATACATCTCGATTAGCTGATCTAGTCGATCACCTGACGGCCTTTGTCAGCTGACATTTCTTTCAGGCAATAACTTATATAAATATAAGTTACGGTCTGAGTCAGCTGTTATTTCGATGTCAGCTGACTGAGGGTATCAGCTGATCGAAGGTATATAAGAGATGTAGCGAACACAATAAAGCTAGTATTTTACAGCAGTTCAAGCGTTTTATATCTTATTCCTTCTTCTCTTTTTTGTCATTTTGCTTCCGCCAATTCTTAACTGGTCCCGAAACCCGGGACTTTAAATACAGGAGTAATATTTACTTAAAAGATTTTTTTTATCGTAGTGGAGGTGACTCCTAAACCCCCGGAGCTTGCCAGACTACCGGAAGTTTCCCTAGTGGGAGTCCACGCCAGTGGGTAAAAGTACGCACAGCAACTGCCCAAGACTTGAGTAAGGCCGTTTCTGACCTCGAACGATTTTCCGGGGAAACAGGAGAATTGAGCCACTTCAGAAAAGGGGGTGACCGACTAATAAGCCGAATTGAATTTAAGTCTACTCGATAGTGAAGATGCGGAGGCTATAAAAGCGTCTGCGGAGTGAAGAGGAGCATCCGACATAATAAACGACAAGGGGCGGCAGACTGTATGGAAGACGAGGACCACTGGATTGCTCAAAATTGAGTGCAGCAATTATGGAGGAGCAATATCACGACGATTTAGTCACAGCCAGGCGTGAAGATTGACCAGATCTGTAGAACCTTGAATAATGCCTCTAAGCCTGTAAAAAAGTGTCACCTGTACGTGAAAAATGAAATCGTTTGGGAGAAGATTAAGCGGCTGTGGAGTGATGAGCGCATAGGAATGGACAGGACATTCGCCAGATGCAAGCTGATGGTGGAAACCGTTCGGGAAGAGGAACTCCAGAGAGAAGTGGCTGTTGCGTATCATCAGGGCAAAACCTATCATCGCGGAATCACGGAGACCCTGCACGCGGTAAAGAGAAGATACTTTTGGTGGGGGATGAAGAAGACAATCACAGAAGTTGTAGGAAACTGAGAAGTTTATCAACGCACAAAGTATGACAGACATCCACCAAAAGGCAGACAAGGAGAGACACATACCGCCGATGCACCGCTCAATGGCTTACAGGTTGACACTTTCACGTGGAGAGAATTTAAATGGATAACTATTGTTTACATCGGAACTTGCTCGTGCTATACTGCAGGTGTCCCGAGTGTATTTTTAGATTATGATAAATGTGTGGAAAAGGGGGGCTGAAAATTGTGAGACTTTCTGATTATTAGCAGGCATATATTTCCTTTTATTCATAAAAGTGTTAATCCTTGGAGGGGCAATTATGGGTTATTGTGCAAACAAAAAGTCACTCAGTGCATTGACCTCAAATACCTAGTGGCCCTTATTGTTTCGTCTGAACGGATTAGGTTTCAATAACAGACTGGCCTCCCGTGTACCTTTAGACCTATTAATCTCAAAGTTTTTACGCCAAATAACACTAATTATCATAAGATATTTAATATAAACAATTATTATAATTAATTAAAAAAGTGGGCGAAATGTCTCACACAATAATACATTTATTTAATAAGTCTCATGTATTCCACACTGAGATTTTCATCCAGATTGCACCAATTTGTTTACATCGGGACCTGCTCGTGCTATACTGCAGGTGTCCTGAGTGTATTTTTAGATTATGATAAATGTGTGGAATAGAGGGGCTAAAAATTGTGAGACTTTCTGATTACCAGCATGCCTATATTTCCTTGTATTCATAAAAGCGTTAATCCTTGGAGGGGCGATTATGGGTTATTGTGTTAGTCTTCAATGTAATTTAATTATATTAGATAAATACAGAATAAGGGTGGTCTCATAGCTTATATAATATAGCTTATCTGCCGTGTGACAGTTGGCGAAATGGTGAAAACCATGTATCCTCGCCTAGGTTGTGCTGTGGGCGAATATGGTCAAAACCATGTGATCTTCGCCCTATGTCAGAAGAGACGTCTTTCCTCTTCAGTGGCTGGCCAGCGTATCCTGGACTCTGGCGTGATGGTAGGGGTAGGCCAGGTCCTAGCTTGCAATGGCTGGGGCGGCATTGCAGTCGCAGCGTCTTCGGGGCCTTCTGGTGTCCGCGGAAAGGGGGGCATCAAAAATGAGACCCCCGACCCCGACTTTATATAAAACCAAAAAAGAATGGTAAATATCGGTTTACTTAAATCCGACATTCCGCCCACCTAAATTTGGCTCAGCCGGATTTACAAATTGAAAAATTCAAAGAGACGGGGAAAGGCGCAGTCTGCCGTAAAAGAATAGGTAAATAACCCCGCGTCTCCCCGAAGAGGGCCCGTGGGCAACATAAACTATAGCAATAAATACTAAAACGAAACATGCAAAACATACGAAAACAAAACAAGACAAATATATACATAAATACATACTCATGATTAACGATTAATAAATCGTTCTTGGTCCATGGTTGGTAAAGCGAGACGATTAGAGATGCGAGACGATTAGCGAATAACGAATGTTGGACAAAACACTTGGCTAGGAGAGCAAATCCTGCCGCCCACCCTGAAATACCCCAAGCGCAACGAAGGAAGGCTCAGTTAACGATACATGCTTAAAGCCTGATAATGTACAGCGACGCGCAGGTGCGCTGGGCAACGTGGAAACAACGAGAACTAGCCGTAACGCTTTTGCGAGGATGCGAGGTTTGAGGATGCGTTCGAACGATTGGTTTTCCGCTTGCAACGGCGTGAGCGCCTACGTATAATTGTAACAAGGTTGTCGGGGTTTCGATTGGTCCGACCCGAAGCGGTTGCATCTTCCTGTATGAGAAACGAGAGGCCGTTGAACGAAGTGCAGTCCGAGCAAGTCCCCATAACGACTTTACCGAGTACCGTTGGCAGGAGGTATAGGTGACGATCCCCGAAGGCCTTGGTGGGAGCACCAGTAACTAGGCGGGGGTATAGGTCAACGCCTATGAGCAAGTCAATGGGCCGGGGACGCCAAAGGAAGGGTCGGCCAGAACGTGACGCGACAGGTCTCTGATAACCCGCGAAGGAACCGGACGCTTGGATAAGTTGGAGGTGATCCGATCAACAACGACATAAGATAATTAATATAACCAATTATTATAATTAATTAAAAAAGTGGGCGAAATGTCTCACACAAAAATACATTTATTTAATAAGTCTCATGTATTCATCACTGTGATCCTCATCCGGATTGCACCGATAAATACAGAATAAGGGTGGTCTCATACCTTATGTAATATAGCTTATCTGCCATGTGACGTCTTCTAGCCGCTTTCTGGTGCAGGTTCAGCGGTTGGCGAAATGGTGAAAACCATGTATCCTCGCCTAGATTGTGCTGTGGGCGAATATGGTGAAAACCAACATGATCTTCGCCCCGTGTCAGAAGAGACGTCTTTTATCTTCAGTGGCTGGCCAGCGTGTCCTGGAATCTGGCGTGATGGTAGGGGTAGGCCAGGTCCTAGCTTGCATAGGCTGGGGGGCATTGCAGTCGCAGCGTCTTCGGGGCCTTCCGGTGTCCGCGGAAAGGGGCATGAGAAAATGAGACCCCCGACCCCGACTTTATATAAAACCAAAAAAGAATGGTAAAAATCGGATTACTTTAATCCGACAACCATAATTGATCTCTTCAGTAAGGCGGCAATGGCGCACCAGGTGCAGGAAAAATCGTCGGAAGCAGTGCTGGCAGCTCTCCGAATGTGGTTTCAGTTTTACGGAGTTCCGGAGCGCATCTCTTCAGATTCATGCAGTGAATTCGACAATGCCATGATACGAAATGAAATGAAGGACCTTGACGTAATATGGCATCTCAACACACCAGGGCACCCTAAGAGTAGAGGAGGTATAGATCGGCTTCATGGCACATTGAGTGACCATCTTCGACTATATCAGGTTGACCAAGGACTGGAACCGGATGTGGCAATGCCTAAGGCGATTATGGCATTCAATCATTCTGAACATACAATTACGGGATTTTCACCATTTGAGGTCCTCTTTGGGCTTCGAGGACACCAGCGGGGCTATAAGGGCACGGCAGCAAACGGAAAAGAAATACTCAACAACCATGTTGCTCGAAGAAAGTTATGGGAATAGGTCCGGGGAATAATGGAAAAGGAAAAATCCAGGAGGGTAACTCGGGAGAATTTAAAGGACATAGACAGGATGGGACCAATCAAAATCGGGACGATAGTATATAGGAAGTTGGGGTAAAGAGATACAGCGATACGAGGGTCCATTCAGAGTGATTTTTATAAGGGAACACAATATTGTTACACTAGCAAATATCAGAGAACCCAAAAGAGGAGAACTGTCCATATTGAAGAATTAAATCTGCCGGCAATGACAATATAATTCCTTCTTCTCTTTTTTGACATTTTGCTTTCGCCAATACTTAACTTATATATATTCTCTTATCGTGAAAACTCTGAATGGGTCTCCGTACCTCTGTAGCTCTTTGGCCCTATTAGTTCCACTTTTTTTTTTTTTTTTTCGGCAACAGTGGGGTAGTGCGTTAGGATTGCGCACGCCACGGCTGCCAATAAACATCTCTTTTTTAAAAAAAAAAAAAATTTTTTTCATATATGTATACAAAATTAATGGTGGGACCATTTAATTTCTTTGGGAACAATTACATTTCAAAACGTGGCGCAGCCATACTATCGTTGATGTCTTCGTTGTTCCTTCTAGGCGGCATGTATGACGAAACAAGGGCGAAGGAGATCCTTCCCCCCCTCACGTAATATGCCGCCTGATCTCCTGTGGTGAATTGCTTCAGTTCCATAACGTCGAGGGAGGGATTAACTATCACGATCGCCGCTCTTGGCCTCCTCTCACCACTGCCCAAAGCGACCACCCTCGACGCCACACCAAACCCTATAACCACATTGTTGCGACAACATGGTTCCTGGATTACAATGATGTCGACCTTCCGTCCGCGACCACTCGTCTTCGGCCCATATTGCCTGCAGGATCTGCAGCCTACGCATAGCGCGTTCTTTTCGCCTGCACGACCATCTTCTCCGATGTAGCGGGCATTGCCTGGTGCCCGAAGAATGTCGGAGATCTTTCCCCTCTCTGCCTTGTTCACTACAGTTTCTGTAGCGCGGTGTCAGTCCCTTATTCTTTGCCGAACATTCTTTTATCTTATGCCCCGTGCCAAGACACCACTTACACGCCAGGTCTTCTGTGCATGCCTTGGCAGGGTGTCCATACTTCTGACACCGCAGGCAGAGCAGGGGATCGAGGTAATCTCTGATGGTCCTGCTCCACCATCCTTTCGTCGTGTCGGCTGCGGACAAGTTCATCAGGGCGAGCCTCACTGACTGGTGGACTTCCACCACCCACGTCATCGATAGCCCACCCCTAACAGGAGTGGAGAAGCAGGGTCTCATCCACTCCACCTTGTCCTCCTCTCTGGCATTTCCAAGTCCACAAGGATCTACTCATCCCAGTGCTTTGGCACTCCTTTAACTTCCAGGCGGGGCCTCCTCGCCATCGCCAGCTTCGCCTCGAGTCCTCCCTGCTTCAGCCGGTCCCATTCTAGGAGTCTCTTTGCCTGGTCCGCACCCTCTGTCCTTATCAGGACCGCGTTACCATTGGTGACTCTCACCATTTTGGCAGAGACAGTAGTCTGCTGTATCTCCTCTTGGGACAGGAGCTGCTCGTAGATCCTGCTCGGAGACCACCCTTCTGCGCTGCCTTTGACTGTCACATAAGTGGCAGTCTCCTCTACCTTCCTAAGTACCTGTGGGACACTGGCAAGGATACCGGAAAACGTCTCTTCTCCTCTTTTTGCTCCTCCTTCCCTTTCTTTCTCTTTATCAGGACCCAATCCTCCTTGCCGCCATCGTGCTTTGCTTGGGGTTCGCTTGGGCCCGGAACCGCCCTATACACCTCATCATCCTCACATGAGTCCTCCGTCATGTTCTAGCCCCGGCACTATTAGTTCCCACTACACCACCGTCCCAATTATTAGGTGTCCAATAGATCGTGAACACTCAGATTCTATCTAATAACTCTTCTGCGTCTCTCCTTCTCAATTTTGTACTTGACTTTAGCCCACATCTCCCTCCCTGCCATACAATGAACTGCAATTTTACTCTCCTCAGTCGCTATATCTTGGTAATTCCTCCGGCGTCTCCGCAGTACAAAAATAATCTCAAAAGGAGAAAACCCCGTGACCGAGGGTATGGAATGATTGTATGCTGCCACCGCTCGTTCCATTGCTTCGTCCGGCTCTTGCCCCTTTTTCAACTGATATACCCGCAGATGACTGAGGGTACTGTAGAACCTTTCAATACCTGCTCAGCTCTTTGGATGACCTTGGGTGTTAAGGTGCCACTCCACCTCCGATATTTTCATATCTTCCCTGATGCTTGCGTTATCAAACTCTCTTCCCCTGTCTGACGAGGTTCTATCCGGTACACCGTAAAGCTGGAATGACGTGAGAAGGGCTCTTAACACCGCTTCTGCTGACCTCTCTTTCACTGGGTACTCCATAGTTAGTTTGCTAAATTCGTCTATATCACTGTGAACCACTTGTACCCCTTCCAAGTAAACGAATCCGCTTGAAGATCACTAAGTGGTGCTTCTGCAGTGGGCGTTTCCTCCTGGGTCGCTTGAAGTGGGTTTCTGTCATATTTCGCAGTCAAGCATACGTCACAACTTCCGATGGTTTCCTGGATTGTTCGCTTTATTTTCTACCAGAAGTATCGACAGCGCAACGTCTGTAGTGTTTCGTTCAGCCCTATATGATTGATCTTCCCCTGGTGATATGCGAGTGTCACCTCTTTTTGGCGTTCCATATCACGGTGAGTTGAGTGAGTCGAGTGACAAAACAAAATTGTTTAATTTAAAATCCTTATGAAACTATTGAATAAA
>NW_027115007.1:648794-649270 GCF_000696795.3 Halyomorpha halys
AAGATAGATACAAATACAATAACGATAAAAAAGATACAAATACAATAAAAATACAGAAAGAGAATTAAAAAAAACAGCACTCTGTGCAAAAACTAAATTAGACAAAACAAAAAAAAAATTCAATTTCTCATGAATCCCTGGTTTTTACACTCTCGTGTCCTTTCCAAAAAGGAAAAAAAAAATAAGAACTTTACAATATTACCCTCCGGAAGGGAGGTTAGTACAATCCCGTACATCATGATAACGCTGTTGCAGGAAGCTTTAATTGTTCTAGGTGAACTGTTCTTCGCTTTTTCGGTTCTTTTAAGCTTTCTATAGTGACAGTATTGTGTTCTCTTTTCGTGACCACTCTGAATGGGACTTCGTATCTCTGCAGCTCTTTACCCCTATTAGTTCCTACTTTACGGTATACCACCGTCCCAATTTTAAGGTTGCCCATTAGATTGCGAACACTGAGATTGTGTCTAGTAACTCTT
>NW_027115007.1:649320-649879 GCF_000696795.3 Halyomorpha halys
CAACTTCTATGATTGTCTTCTTCATCCCCCACCAATAGTATCTTCTCTTCAATGCTTGTAGTAGGGATGCGACATCGATAAAAAAATATCGATGTTAAAAAAACATCGACAAAAAAACTTTTTTTTTAACCATTTCTGTAACATAAAGATAGTTCTAAAGACTACGCATGCTCCGGGCAGTCAAAAGTGCTTTTTCAATCAACCAATAGGACATGAAATCCAAAAAACTTCGATGTTTTAAAATATAGTTGCTTATAGTACATTACCCAAAAAACATCGATGTTTTTGAACAACTATTTCAGAAACATAAGGTCTGTTCCAACGATCATGCATTCTACGCCCTGTCAGAACCAGACCCTATATTATTCAAATGGATGTTCAAAAACATCGATGTATTTTAGTAAGGTGTAGTAAGCAACGATATCGATGTATTTTAGGTAATGTATTTTAAGCAACGATGTTTTAAAATATCGATGTTTTTTTAGTGATGTCACATTCTTTAAAAAAACTCTTCTTACAGGCCGTAGAATGTGGGATCGTTGGAACAGACCTTATGTTT
>NW_027115007.1:649929-669383 GCF_000696795.3 Halyomorpha halys
GAAAAGAAACAGGTAGCGAGATCCACATAATAAAATGGCGTCCGGGTAGACTCAGCCCATGCCAATATGGCGCTGAACGAAAAGAAACAGGTCGCAAGACCCTCATAATAAAGTGGCTATGAAAAACAAAATGGAGGCCGGGTAGACTCAGCCTCTTCCAAAACCAATAAGCCACTCAAACAGTATAAAAACAAAATGGCGGCCGGGCACACCCAACAACTGGTTGTAGTATAAAAGTGGATACCTGATCCATCAGTAGGTAGTGGGGGTAACGCGAGACCCTCATAATGCAATGGCAGCAATAAAAAAACAAAATGGCGGCCGGGTAGACTCAGCCTCTTCCAAAACCAATAAGCCTCTCAAACAGCATACAAAACAAAATGGCGGCCGGGTAGACTCAGCCTCTTTCAAAACCAATAAGCCTCTCAAACAGCATAAAAAACAAAATGGCGGCCGGGTAGACTCAGCCCCTGGTGGCAGTCACGTGACTTAAAAGAGGGCGTGGCCTAATGACCACGTGGGTGGTTAAGGTTATGTCGAACTAAATTTAAATTTAAATCCCCCGCCAGGGGGTCACGTGACCAAATACTGGCCTCCCATTGGCTGCCTAATGATCACGTGATAGACCACGTGACAGACCACGTGGGTGGTTAAGGGTGGGTCGAGCCGAATATTTGAATTCAAATCTCCCGCCATGTGTGACGTCATCAAAATGCTGGCTTCTGATTGGCTCCTCACGGAAGTGCACCAGCTCCCCCATATTCTCACTACTAAGAGGAAACCTCATTTAATAGCAACTAAAGACTCAACGGGTCAATCCCATTTTCGTTTTTAAATAACACCAACAACAATATTTCTTAGTTGTCGGTAAAATAAAGCATTCCAACCATTCATAATTCTCTCCACTACTTTTCAACAGATTGAATAAACACATCAGTTTAATATTTGTAGCTTAGTTAACAGTATCCGTGCTAACGATACTAAAATGGTAATATGGTAATTTTTTTACCATTTTTGATCAGATATAAGATTCGCACAATGCCATGATCCAATTTATAATTAATCTTATTATTATTTGTAGTTAAAGTCTTGGTAAAAAGAGCGTTAAATTAATAAAAATTATCAGGTTTAACAAATTTTTAAAATTTATATGCAAAGGAAACATATTAAATTAAAAATGTTTTTCATATTAAGTTTTCTTTTTGTAAAAAGTCCTTTCATAATGCCTTTGTTACATACATATTTTTCCATTAATGTTTCAGGGCTCTTCCCACATTTTAAGGAAAAGAAATATGAAGTAATTTGAATATTTTATAAAATATACACCTTTGTTTAAGCCTGATACTGCTTCGAATACTACTTTTCTTAGAATTTTTATTTATAGTTTCATAATTCATCTATAATTAAAATATTATATAATGTACACTACTAAAGCATTTTATTTTCACTATCACACTGACTGGTCTCTTACCTCTAACATATATCTCTCTGAAGCTTCTTCTAAACTAATGTTGGTATATTATCTCCCTAGATCTTTTCTTGTTTTAATTGACATTTTAATTAACATTATCGATTTTTTTTCCAATTATCAATAATTCAATATGAAATTACTTATTACATGAACTGATATTTAAAGATAATCAAGATAATTACAAAGAATACAGCTTAACCAATTGGGTGAATCGAATAGACTTTCTTGATTATATTGTTTATACCAATGGGCTTCATATGGCTTATATTATAACGAATTAAAGGAAGGAACCATACCTAATGCCAAAGTTCCCGTAGGGGAAATCTAGCATATTGTTATTAGATTATAGCATATAGTTATTGTTATGTTTATTAGATTGTCTACTTTAATCTTCTATTTTTGGTCACTTTTTTTATTTTATACCAATAAGATTGTATTTTTAAAATCAATACTACGGTTTTTCGTCATGCTGTTGTTTTTGGGGTTTTCGCAAATATTTTCAGGTTGATATACTTCAAGTTTTTAGGTGTTCCCACAGGTATAATTAGTTATAATTTTATAAATAAAATTTTGTTTACCGAATGTTTTTATTTTTTCCAGCATGTTGGTTAATTACAACTGCAGTAAGTTGCTGTTATTAACTTACGTTTTCAGTTAATTCCATTTATAATTCATTTTCAAGATTCTTGTTAATGGTATCACATTCATTGTTTTGGTGGTCATTATGTATTTTTTTTTATTGTCATTACTTTTTGTATATCTATAAAAATCTCTGATTGTACTTTGACTAATTTACTTCTGTCATTTTTTATACAGTTTTGTTGTTTATCTGATTTTTTTGTGTATTTTTCCTCCTTATTATTTATTATTTTATAATTATCCTTGCCATTATTACGCCATGATTGCTTATGAATTCATTTGCATAACCATTTTCTCTCAGTACATAGTATATTATTCCTTTTTGTGTCTTCTATGAATTTTTCATCAGTTATTTCGTGAATCCTGTATGTTAAATAAATGTAATAAGTGTGAATTATGAAATATTTTAATTTAAGACAAAGTATAGTAATCAAAAGGAGTATGTAATTACTGAAAAGGTAATAAAAATATTAATTCAGGTTGGACACAAAAAAACCTTAATAGAAAAATATGTCATAATAACGCCTTTTAATTGTGTAAATATTTTATTCTAAAGTAAAAACAAGAATTTTCCATAAAATTCAATAACAGAATATATCACTTTTATATAAATTTTTTTTTTGTGAGTGTGAAAGCAGCATCAAATATTTTTAAAGATAGAATTTTTCGATTAATTTATTTACTGACATATAGCCGTATTGATAATCCATTACATCTTGGACCATTGAAGAATAAGAATAAAACGAGTGAATCGTCACTAATGATTTCAAAACAAATTATACAATTTGTAATTTCATACTAATTTACTTCTGTAAGCTCAAACTATATATTATTGTCAATACCTAATTATCATTAAATATGACTATAAAGGCAGTATACATTATTCATAAGAATTTACAATGTCAGGATTTTGAGCCTGGATAAAGTAATTTTTTTGGACGATTTCAAGTTCTGTTGTTTTGTTTTTTAAAAAAAGGTTATCAATGTAAATACATATTAAAGAAAAACTTAATTTTAACAGGAAAATCTAATTTAAAGAACGAACAAACTTTTATAGGAAACACACTGAGACTCATGAAAAAGTCGAGAAATGATTAGTAACAGGAGCTTCATAACAAAGTCTCATTGTATACATGAATGTCAGTGTTAAGTCATTTACAATTTATACAATAAGCAAAACACATAAATAAGAGAATTTTTATTAGGAAAATTGTATTTTTCTTTAAATTTAAACAGTTAGTCCAAAACTAATTCCTATATTTCAATTAATATAATTTTAATATTTATTTATTCCTTATTTCACAACAGTTGCTAACGGTTATAGTAAAGTTCTAATAGCATTCCTAAAGAGAAAATAATCATTTTAGACGAGTCCCGAAAATAAATCAAAACAAGAAATCTAATCATACCTCAAGCTAAAAATGTTTGCAATTCAATTCGAAAGCAATTCAGAGTGAAGAAAAGTTATCCCCCTCCCACCGGAAGACTCCGACTTGAGAAGTCTTAACTTATGGCCGTAAAATTATATTCACAAGAATTTCTTGCCCCAAGATTGAAGTAAAAAAAAAAACAATATCAATTTACTCCAGCGGAGTGCGCATTTATTTCTCATTAAAATAAATCCTATTCAAATTTTTTAAAATTTATACTGAATGTGTATGAACTAAGGTGTTTTCACGAACGATGTTGGACACAGCATATGACATATATGAGACTACTTTAAGATTTGAGCATTATAATTATTTTAGTTCACTACTTGTTGTTTAGTTGTATTAGAAATAGAGAATATATTAAATATATTGTATGAATGTTATGCTTATACTTTGAAAATATATAATCTAATACCATCTAATTTATTTTTCCCGATTTGTACGTATGACGTTGACCGTATATATGATGTTGAATCATTAAGCTTAAGATATTTATGCATGACAGTAGGCATAGTTCCGATAATACTACAGACAAACTCTCTTATATATACAGACTACCACCTCCTAACTTACTATGAGAGAAAGGCTTGTTTGGTTCATATATTTGGAGAGACGGAGTTCATATTAGCAGCATCTGTAGCAGCTTTATCCGCTGCTTCATTTTCTCATATCCCGGAGTGTTAACACTTTTATTAGGATAATATAATATGTCTGTATCATTCCGTATTTGATTTACCGTGGGTACAGTTTTATTTGAATTGGCTACACCCTGAAGAGCAGAGATGGGTAAATAAATAAATCTATGTATAAAAAAAACCCAGTGGCAGTCATCTGTGGTTCTGCTGTATGAATTGTCGTATACGAGGGTGATTTGTACTCCTTAGGTACCCCATTCTTAATTACTGCAAAGTCATTATTCTAATTTTTTTAGATCTCCTGCCGCTCAAATCGTTCCTTTCGAGTTCGCAGTGTTTCCGAGTACTCAAATATCTACCCCATCGAGGCAAGAGTTCCCCTAGGCAGTACCCTGGGTCCTATCCTCTATATCCTAATCACTGCTGACATTTCCATCAATCCCAACACGTTCCTGGTAACATTTGCCGATGATACAGCTATCATATCCTCCCATCTCGATCCTGTAACAGCCTCATCCAATCTCCAAACACACCTCACCCGGATTGAGCAATGGTGCAACCAATGGCGGATAAAAGGCAACGAATCAAAATGCACTCATGTGACTTTCACCCTCCGCCGCAGCTTCTGCCCACCTGTTACTTTTAATAATATTCCTCAACCCAGATCCGACACAGTGCGATACCTTAGATTCATCTTAGACAAAAGACTCATCTGGAACGAACATGCTAGACTTAAAAGACAAGAACTCAACAGACGATTCAGCCAACTATACCGACTGCTTAGCCTGACCTCTCATCTCTCACTTGAAAAAAAACTACTAATTTATAAGACTATGCTCAGACCTATCCGTACCTACGGATTTTAACTTTGGGGAACAGCTAAACCGTCGAACATCAAACGTATTCAATCCTTTCAATCTAAAATCCTTAGAACCATAGTTAATGCACCCTATTACGTTTTAAACAGATCACTACACCATGATCTTCATATCCATTTTGTCCTTGACCTCATACAAACCAAATTCTCAAAACTCCATATAAACGTTTCCAACCATTCTAATCCTTTGGTTCAAACCTTATCTAGTTCCACCCATCCCTACAGCCCACCTAGGAGGTTGAAACAGCAGTGGCTAAGAGACTTATTGTAAAATAAAAATGGACAATAAGTTGGAGTTCTGGCAATGGTCAGATTCTCCACTCAACTTGAGTGTTTGCGGCTTTAGTGTACTTGCTCAGCCTCCTCTGGCTCATTACCAATGATGCGGCGAAAGGGATGGGCTGGGATCTTTTGAGTTCTGCTCTACCCGCCCATAACATTCATCACTATTACCTATTTCTCACAATAGTGGGACATATTGTAATATATAACAATTAAATAAAGTTTTTTCTTATAACAAAAATATTTCTATCCATCAGTATATATTATTTCATATTCCGAATATATTATTTATGGGTATTACAATTATATTTATTGGCTCCCCGAAAAAAAAGGATCGCGTTTTTTTTTTTTCAAAGTTAGGTCTTTTTTTTGAAAGATTGACATCGATGGAGCATGTCTAAAGATCGATTCAGCATTATTGATGGGTATGTTATAGATTTCTGTTATGACTTCTTTTTTCCTGATACCTAATGGAGCAGCTCTTGATGGATTTAGTGCATATTTCATTGTATATTGGGGTTAAGAATATGGTGCTAAGCTGGATTCGTTGGCTAGAGTTCGATCTTTACTTATTATTAATTATTTTCTATTCGGTAGAGGATCTATGGAGGCCTTAGCACAAAGGCTTTCTACAGGAATAGTCCTGAAGGTTCCTGCTGTGAGTCTTATTCAAGAGTGCCATATTGAATATAAATGTATTAGATGATATTCGCATAAGAATATTGGTAAAGCATGGTTTCTAACGAAATCTTAGACCGAATGATAATAGTTAGAGCATTAGCATCGACTTCCGATTAGCTCTCCAGCAGGTTCTTGCTAGAGCTTTCATCAGTTTCCGAATGATTTAACCATGTTAACTTATTGTAAATGATCGAGCCGAGAAACTTGATATTCGGAAAATGTAGAGGATTTGATGAGATCTAGAGGATGGCAATAATACACCTCTAGTCTTTTCAATTGAGAAGCGGTGAGTTCTATTCTCAGGTCAAGCTTGTAGCTGTTTCAATACACTACAGAACTCAGCTCAACCAGTGTTCACTTCTGAACCTTAGGGAAAGAGATATAAAAAAATTTATTTCGTTAATAAAAGATTTTTTATTGTGTAATATTACATTAAGTCATATATTTGCGCACAATGGCAGTATGGAACACAAAGAACATTCTTACCGTATTTAAAAATCTAATCTAAATAAGTTTGTTAATAATGAAATAAGAAATAACAGATTTAATTTCAAAATATTACAAATTTCTTTTCCTATCGGTCGAGATCGAACTTGACAAAGTTTTTTTACGAAAAAAAAATTGATTTTCAACCACTGGGATTCCATAAGTGTATAACGTGTTTATTTATTTTAAAAAGGAAAGGAAGTACGTTAATAATTCAGTTTCCATAAGATTAAAATTTGAAATTCTTTTTACAATACTATCAAAAACATTCTCATGTAGTAATAAAAAAGAAAATCGCAAAATAGGCACAGAAAATTATATTTATTATTATTTATATAATTAATTATTAATATGGAAAGTACAGTTGTATGGAAAGTCAGAAATAATAATTCAGCTTATAACTTTACGATGTTTACTATTAAAGTATGTTATTAATTTCTGGTACATATTGTTTCTCAAAAATAAATAGTTATGTTTAATTTATTTCGATTTTCGTATACGAATCCTCTTTCCCAATTTACTTTACTCTAGGTTATTTACATTACCTTCCAAACCTATGTGTACCCGAAGTGATCTAGCAGACTAATGGATCCAATGTTGAAAGAACCACCACTTCATTTGCATAAGCGCTAGTAAGAGGGTTTCAAGATGATGGTTTTTGAGGCGTGCAGGCGACTTAAAACGTATATAGATACTTCAGAGCTATGTGAGAGATGTTCTTATTTCATATGGTAGAAGAAACAATTGATTAATTGCAATATATCTACAAGAAACGATCAATTTAATTATGGGATTCTTAACAATTTAGTGAATATTTTATCAATTAATCCTATTTTAGTATGGAGATATTTGAGCAGATATTACTACTTCGTATATGTGTCTGAAATTGAAAAATTACCATTATGTTAATATCAATAGAGATACAAAAAATCCATCAATGTTTAGATTAAAAGTAAAATTCAATTTTTTTTATAAATATTTTTCTTATTTTTCAAAATTAAAAAAAAAAGTTAAAATAATAAATAAATATAATAAAAGGATATTTTTCAAAATAAAACCTGTAGAAAGAAAACTATGATATTATTATTATATTTTTTGTTTTGTTTTTTACTATTTTTTTCAACCGACGAAATAAAAAATAATGCAATAATTTATTGACTAGGAGTAACGAAGAGGGATAAAACTTATGTAGAATAGTTAAGTTCATAATAAAAATGACTTAAATGAAATTTCCTTTTTGAGAAATAATTAGTCCAAGGGTAAAGGCAATAGGTTACAATCCTGCCAAAAATTCATTACGAGTAATCATATAAGGGCTGTTTGGAACTCCTTTGATTAAGGAGATTTAAGGTTGATTTTAGGGAAAGTGACACATTAACAGAAGATCTCAAGGCTGAGAATTGACGTAGGAAGAAAGTACCGAAAAGCCGTTGTACGTTTTGAAAACTAAATTTAAAAAATCAAGGAAAGCACTTTTAATCAAGTCAAAAGCCGGTAAAAAAGGAAACACTTTAAAACTTTTTTAGATCGATTTAAAGTTTGTTTTTTACGAGCCGTTATTGTTGACCGTAGATTCAATATGAGGAGAAAATGGTCGCGGTTACGTTCAATAAGAATACACAAATAAGTAAAGCTTGTATTTCATGTATTTCCATTTGTTTATAATTACTGACCGCACTCCTGACCATATTTTCCTAAAAAAGTTTGTTTTTATTTTAGTTATTTTTAATTTTTTAAAACAGCAGGATTGAATTCAATTAGATAATTGTTAATGAAGTCTTAATATCAAAATTATAAAATGTTTTTATGAAAATAAATGTTCTTGTCACCAACGGATTCGAGAAGAATTTCCTAATTGTTTATACGATCTCATTCGACAATCAACTGCAGTATGGGACGCTCCTTGATCCAATGTCCAATGAAGGAACTGTACAAACGAAAGTTCGTGAGTTACCGAAAGTTTTAATACTTTCAACTAACACTAGCAGTTCTGATAAGTCCCATCTACAACTCAACACAAAACTCTCGTAGGTCGATATGTGTCAGCATAGATTCCTCGCCAGTTCTATTGGGAATATAATTACTTATATTTGAATGCCAGTTAACCTATTTCATTTGGAAAAACATCTACGTTTCGACTGGTTTTGAAATATGGACGTGTCAAGGAAAATACATTAGCGCATGCATAAGAGAAAGTTTTGGCTGGAACGTGATGACACTGATTTTGTGCATAGGTTCATCCAGTACCGTCCCTGAAAATAACTGATTAATGGCAGTAGGTGACATTTTTAGGAAACTTGATTTGACTACTAGTGGATACGGAATCAAATTTGCTTATTGAGGTTGTTGTTGTTGTCTGGGGCTTAAGGGCGTAAAACCCTGAGGTCATCAACGCCCATAGATTATTGAGGTTTAGAATATAAAATTTTCGATTATTACAAAACCTTGGATTACATCCTGAATGCACAAAGAACTTACATACAAAGAAAATTGTAAATTTCAAATGGATTTTTTAATTTTTCGGAAAGATAAATAACCCCTTATAACTTGATTTCCATTTATCTATTTCATGTTTACATGAAAATTTTTTACTTTATACAACAATATGAGAAAAATAGGAAATTTTATAAATCAAAATCATAACAAGTGGTCCGAAGATAAAAATGTCAAAAGTATGTTGCAAGTATGAAAAACACAATTTTTCATGAAAATATTTATCATATCTAACTCATTATGGATGAAAATTAATCATATCAGAATAACTTGTCATCAAATCATAACTTTCAACTACTGCTGAAATAATGCTGCCCTATTAGCCATGACTCTAAACTATCCGAGGCTCCTCTTACAGATGGATCATAAGTTGGATCAAAGACGTTATAAGTTTTCATTAGATAAAAGTTTCTGCATTATTTTGGCTGTAAGCAATCTTTTAGAAATCACTTTTAATGAGAGGTAATTTCTTGGACAATATTTTGTCCAGAGTCGCCCGAGGGAAGTCCAGAAAAATAGCGTTAATGTAATGGCCCCACGGGGAAGGGCTGTATTTATGAACTAGGAGAGGGAATTAATCACCTGCGAGCTTAGCCAATAGCTTATTGCCTCTCCTCTATTGACTAATCGTTCCCAACAAACATAGTCATTTGCTCTGTTTAGTTTATGTGGTCCTTTGGTAATTATAATGAAAGTAGTCATTTGAAAATTAGTGTTCACAAATTAGCAAAAATTAGAGTAAATAAAAATAACTATTTTCAAATTAAATAAATAAAATAACATTGGTAAGTGAAGGTTGTATGAGCTTACTGCACTAGATTTCCATGATCAAATAGTTGGTTCTGAAATATTGTGTTTGTTTTGTTTTGAAAATCTTTCTATTGTGACTTTGTTTAAAAGAAAGGTTTGCTGTGTATTCAAAGGGTTTACTTTATTAAAAAAATACATCAACGTCGTTTTTCAATTTCAGGCGCTTTTTAAATATTGCTCGATTTAACTATCTTAAAGTTTCCTCTTCCCGTTTTAAGCTAATATTTCAAAGTGATAAAGGACCGTCACTCCCCGGGGGTCTTAGCGGGGCGGGTCAGGCGGAGAAGGATTGCCTTTTTTTGTGTTATGATCTCCTCTTGTGAGATTGTGACATTTCGTACATCGACGAACATCCTCGCTATAACTGTCTGTTTAAAAAGTATGATAATTAAGGCTACCACGGAGGGCGGGAGTGGAGGGTTTCACGCCGTTTTTCAATTTCAGTAGAATAAATTGATTATAATTTCTCTATATTGTTTTAGATAATCAATCTACATCTGGCTTAGCTAATATGATTTTTTGAGGTTTACACAATGTAAATCTTATTGAAATTTTAACTCATACGACTTTTATACTCTCTCTAGAGAGAGATCTCGGCCAATAAATTTTGCTCTAAAACCAACTCCGAATATATTTTACTATTTCTGCCCATAACATATACGTAATGTCGTATTTTTTTCCAAAAATGATATAAAATCCTTGTTTTAAAGGATAGAACTATATAATGGCACTGTTCTCATTTTTTTCAAGAGTATTTTTTTTGGTTGGTAATGAAATGAACATGGGGGGAGGGGGTTGCCAAGTTTGGAAACTATTCTAATCCCTAAAATTACCCAAACCTCATATACATTTGCCAGCAATTTCCTTACATTCTTAATCTTTCTCAAGTCATAGGCCTTTAATTTAAGAAAACGAAAAATCTGAGGACCACAAGTTAATAAAATAGTAGATAGACCGCGATTGTACGGTGAAGAGCCTGAGGACCGGTAGAGACAGTTACAAAAGATCTGGTCACACCCCTCTCTCAACACCTCCAGCCCTTCAGACATAAGGATGGTGTTGTCAACTGCGCTATAACAACCCTATCCGTATACATCCAACCTGCTGGCTCCCCTAATAAAGTCCTTTGCCCTCATATTCCAGAACACGATTTTGAAAATGTAATTCAATGTAGCTAAGTAAAGCAAGTATTCCCATTAAGGCAGCAACTGTAATTAATTAATTAATAAAAATTATATAGCAGCGGAACATTCCAAAAAAAAAAATTGAAACCGGTTGAAGGCGTAATTTAGTTGGAAATAGTATACCAATGTAAATAGTGAGTACTAAATAAACGATAAAGAATTGACATTTTAGTCTCAAGAGGCAGAATACGTACAACCAAGGAAACCCCACTTTAAGAAGTAATCTCAAAGCTATTTTGATTGCTTTTTCCTAATCCCAATATTTACCTACAATTATAAGTTTTTTTATATTTATATCTTATTTAATATTATATTTATAAATATGTCTGGCAACTAACAAAAATTCTAATACTTGAAGAGAGCAGTGAGATGTTTTGAGTGGTGTCGGAGTCGAAGTATTGAAAATAGCTTTAGAAAAAGCAAAAGCTATCATTTCAACAAATAAAGATTATTAAGTAAAAAAAAAATTGCCGAAAATACATGTTTACGTTTCGGCATCAAGTTCAATGCGGGTCTTTTTTTACAATATAAATACATTTGATCATTTAAAGAAATAAATTAGCCCAACAACTTTTGAGAACTACAATTAACTGGCAAATGCATTTTGTCAGATTTATTAGGGTAAGTTATTTACACTTCTATTAAGACCCTCAACCCACTAGCCATGGAACTTAGGTATAATTTGGTCTACAGCAGGTTACAGTAAGTCTAAAGAAGACTCCTAAACTGTATAGCAATAAAATGCCAAATTCACACATTCATATTATTATTTTATAGTAATAATTATACAAGTTATTTTCCGTATATATGTATGTACTCATACACATACAATTATGTAAAACACCAAGTTATTAGAAGATCTCTGCTTTTTTTATCGGTTAGCCTCCTCTGGTTCTGAACTATTTTAGGAATAAGGGCCCAATAACCATCAAGGGGATTAATCTCCTGTTGTGGCTGGCTGGAGAACACTTCTTTTAGTTTGTTTAGAAGGGCTGGAGAGGAGTCCTGGAGCTGGAATAATTCATGAAGCGTGCTAGCTGCACTGACAGCCCAGTCAGAGCCTGCCAGAGAGAAAACCGACGGACAACTCCGGATGCTAAGTTTCTTCATTGTGTGTCAAGTCAGAAATGTAGTATTTTTATTTCGTGAATGCATTCACACTAACAACCACGCACACACACTAATATAGTTTGGTTTCAAATGATGTGAAAACTATTAAAATCTCATATGCCTTGAAAAAACTCACATTCATGTATCAATGTCTGAGATCTGAGCAAAGCCAAAGTAGCTTATCCACAAGTAATGTTTTATTGTATTTTAATAGGTTCTTTCTATTCTCATCGAAACGCTAAAAAGAAAAAAATAATCGAAGAGATGACGCCACTCCTCGATTATTTTTTTTCTTTATAGTGTACTTTCCATTAATACAAGGGCGTACCAGAATGAAACTTAGGACTATAGTCGATCAGGTTGTGCCATTTCATTATGGGTAAAGCGAATGAAAGCAAAATGTTAAGAAAATTATTACAATTGTAGCACTAATTTATTGTTTGTTACAATTATTATTTTCTTGAAAAATAAACATTTTAAAATTAATTAATAATTTTTCACTTTTAGGGGGAGGGCAGCTGTTAATAATAACGAATACGATTTTGAGGCTAATTGATTAAAGACAACCAGACAAATTTTTTGACTTAATCATTAATTAATGATTACATTTACAACATTAATAATGTTGGGTAAACCGTTATCGAAAGTATGATTGATAATTATTGTGCAGCTCAAAAACATTAGAATGTTCAAATTAAATTTTCATTGTCCTAATTTTTATAAAACGATAGAGAAAACATATATTAAAAAAAATAAATTGTGTTTAAATGCTTTTCAAGATTTTATATTCACAAATGTACATTTATCGTTAAAAAAAAAATGAATCAGGAAACTTTGTTTTGTTCACAACAAGAGATTCATTATTTATGATTTCTATTGATTAATTAATTTAATGATAACTACATTTGTTCAGGTTTGATACCTTAGATTGATTTGTAAATGAACCTAGACCTGTCAATGTAACCAATCCTCTATTAAAGTTTAAATTGAAGAGCAGATTGTGGTAGGAAGTAAATAATTAGAAGGTATGTTAGTTGCTTTATAGTGGCGGTGAGTGATCAATTAATTGGATAGATCAATCAATTAGTATCTCACTTTCACTAACTAATCACCTAAACACTAACAAATCAATTAGTTACTATACAATCACGTTACAATACTACTAACCATTAGGTAATACTAACTACTGATAGTTATTTTGTGCCTACCACAATTTTCCACTCCCATTTAGCCACTTATCTCAAATTGTCAATGTCTAAACTATTTTAAAATATTTTAATCAAGTTGACTTGAATAAAATTTAAAAATATATTAAGAATTAATAAATCCTTATTCATTATTCTGATATTTAAAAGAAAGGTTTATTCACGTCCGATTATAACACGATGTAAAATCTAGCATTTAGAAATTGTATTATAAAATATATTACAAGATATTAGAACAACAATTTTATTAGTATGAATGTCTTACACTATAAGGAATAAAATAAATAAATAGTAAAAGCGGCAAAATCAAAGTAAAAAATTATTGAATCAACAAATACATTCTATATAATATGATAAACAATTACACGTAAATTAATGGTCAAAGTTGAATACATGTTTTAGTCATTTAGATAGATGATTTATTTCGATTATGAAGATAAATGCGAAATTGTAGTGCATTACTAAAATTACTTTATTAGTTTATTTTAAAATAATCGAATCGTTATTCTTAAAAAAAGTTTTATTTGTTATTTTTTTTATAAAATACGAAGGCTTTTTTCGAAACTTGATCCTTACCCAAATCATGACTTCACATTATAAGTACTTCAATGGTAATGGATTTCTGATTCAGTTTATATTGGCAACCCTAGAAACCGTTAGCAGGTATACCTACCTAAAAATATTAGTTTGATCGGACTAAAATGCAAACACAAGTTAACAACTTTGAAACTATATGAAATTTAAAAAAAAAACTGATTTGTTGATAAATAAAGAATTTTAATTTGAAATTAATAGTATGCAATATTATCCCTCAATGTAACAATGTCTGAAAAACAAAAACCCTAAAAATTTGATTTATTTTTCGTTTTTGAACTAGATAACGTTTCGGACTTCACATTGGCGATTTTCAAATCCAATCCCTAAAATTATACTATTTACTTGTTGTATATATGTGTATACAGTTGTAAATAACAATAAATAAATTATTAAAAAAAATTATACTATTAAATTGGTTCTACAGTCTTACTATCAGAATAATTGTACAATTAAATACAATCAACAATTTTTATAAATATTATATAAATATAAGGAGATGATGGTTAGTAATTATAACGGCCAGCAAAGATACACAACTAAGTAAAATTTATTTATTTGTGCCAACATTTCGACCTGAAATTCAGATCTTCATCAGGGCTGAAAAACAAAACGAGATAAGATCCTTAATTTAGTGAAAAATAAAAATAAAATAATAACAAACAAACTTAGAAATATACATAGCAATAAATTAAGTAGATAATAGTCGATCCTAATAGAAGTTAAACTATAATCTTGTAAAAATAGGAATCGTACAAAGCATATGATAAAAAACAGTAATTAAAATCCGACAGTGTTCGTGTAAATATATAAATAAACATAATGAAAGGTGTGGAAGAAAATTTAAATGAGTATTTGAAATTAACATAATAAAGTATGTAAGTATTGATTAAAAATATATAAATAGTGGAAATACTTTTAATTAACATAATGAAATGTGTGAAAGAAAACGATATATATGATACGATAAGCAATAAAAAAAAAGGAATATATGTTACAATGAATAAAAGATGCACAGTAGTACAGATGAGTAAAAAATAATACGGTTGTTATCTCGTTTGGTTATTCAGCCAAATAATTCAGTTCGAAACGTCGGCATAAATAAATACGTGTTACTTATTTGTGTATTTTTCTGACTGAACTCCCCCTTCTCTCTTCCCCTCCCGACAATTTCCTCGGTCAACTAAGTAAGGTCAACACCTTATTAAATAAATCATTTTGCTAAATTAGAAGATTTTTTTTTAAATGTATTTTTGTATTTAAAACATTTATATGGTAAAATATTATTATTATCTACCTTATAGGAATATTATTTTCATCATAATTCATTTGTCTGATAGGAATAAAGAAATAAACGTTTCTTTAGCCTAAAAGATAGTTAAAATTGAAGTATACTATGGTGGACAATTTGAAGTTTTTTTTTTTTAATATAATTGCATGTGATGATGACAAAAATCTTCAAAGTAATTCGAAATTAAAATAGTAAAAAAAAACAGTAGAATTGAAATATTAAATTGTAGCTATTCCATCAGAGGCTGAAAAATCCAAATTTCATAAAAATTCTATGATCTTGTTTGGGCTCATGATTTAAAGGAAGAAACGCACCAGTGTACTGGTGAGAGAAATGCTCATTCTTATCATTGCGAGGAGGCCAGAGCAAAACTTAATTGAGTATACATAGGTGAGGAGGTAAAAGAGGGAGTAACATAATCAAGTTGCAATAACAACATCAAAGAGTTATCGGAAAGTAGACAAAAGTTTAAACAAAACAGATGAAATACTAGGAAAAATTAGACGCTTATTTCCCAAAATGCTCAGAGCTACTCCTCTCCCGGGTTGAAGTAATTATTGTTAAATCTGCTATACCATGGCTAATAATTATTAAATGTTTTCTTAATTATTATATTTACATAATTTTTGTCAAATCTTAATGGGAATGCAATTTTTTTAGGTATAAGGATTTTTATATTTTTTCAAGGGGTTGCAAAAGGTTAACTGTCAATTAATTCGTGTCTGTGCGAATCTGTATGCCTTACCTGTTAAACGAAATATCCGCTAAGAAACCATTTACTGTTTTTATTTTTATACCATTACCTTTTGTGTATATTAAGAAAAATATAGTCATAACTATTTTTTATGTTTTCTATTAACATTGGGTTAGTTTAAGGACTTCTAAATTCATGTAAAATGGATTTATACCAATTTAATATTATTATTTGCTGTACTAATTATTTTTCCGGTCCTAATACTTTGATTATTCTATTTAATTCATACCGAATTATTCTATAAAGATACCTATTCGATACCAGGAGTACGCCAGCCATTTTCCTCAGAGAGAAATATTGAAATTTTGTAGTGTTAAAAACAAAAGAGCTTTCACACGAGGCAAAGGGCCGTAAAGAGTGCGATAGCCACCTGTCTGCCGAGTGATAATACCTCCGGGTTTGAGGGACTAGTTGAAGGTTTTTTTTTATTCCTGTTAATTCTGATCCTTTCCCAGGAACCTCTCTGAACGTACCATGAGCTAAAATTTTCAGTTCTTATTTTTAGCAAGACTTTGGCTATAGCATACACATTAGTCCTAAGAGGTTTATTATTTCTACAATAATTTATAAAAGTTGACATCATTTTTTTTTCTTTTTATGTCTTACAATAACGATTTTTTTAAAAAAACCAACTTTATTCTATTTCTCCACTTTCTCCATAAATAACCGAGATGTGAGCGTAGCTCAAGGGCTTGTCTCTTTTAAGTCAGAGAATACACGTATATTTCAAATTGACATTTTTGAAATGTCAGACTACTGAACTGGGACTGTTAAATATTTCTCACCAATAGTACATTTTTGGTCTATTATTTTAGCTTATTAATTCATAATCAACATTTAATCCTAATCATTATAAATTATTCATAATCAACAGTAAATCCTAATCATTATCAATTATTCATAATTATCCTCAACTTAACTTATAAATAATAAAATTAAACCATACCATTTTATAATCATAGCCTAGTGATGTTTTCTAATTGCCTTTTAGATCTACGTCTTAGCCAAAAATATATTCCAGAGAAGTCTGTTATGAGGTCTATATGAAACTGAGAAACATGTCCTCCTTCTAAGGGATAAATCAAGCAAAACCGTCAACAGGCTGGAGAAATATACTCCCTGAAATTTCCTGCGGCAAAGCAAGCCGCCAATTCATGAGATACATATAGCACGAGAATGAGATTTCTTAATAGAGAGACATTCTAAATTAATATGAATAAAATCTTACTTAAAATCAAATATATACCCAGTAAATTATAATAGAACTATCACAACAATATAATAATAAAAAATATTGGTAAAAAAAATTGTGTATATTAATAAAAAACCTAATGATTCTAAAATAAAGGAACATTTTGCCTAGTATCAGTTTGAATTACAAATCAATGATTGTTATTTTATTAATGAATTTGAACCTATAACATAATTCTGCCTAGAATAACGTGTAGCGAGAGGAACATAGAGTTCAACTACAATCCACTAGAGCGCAGCACCTCGACCCGAAGCTTTCAAATTTATATATTATTGTGTTTTATAAAAACATATTGTTATTTTTAAATAGTATTAATTTTTGTACATACTACTAAACAATGTCAATAAAAGAATAAATGAACGATGCCCAAATAACGCACGAAACTACCTCAAGCAGATCGGTCACAGTCGTATGCACTAGGCCTATAAATAAGGGTCTTGAAGATCTCATAAGAGATCACAGAAGAACACAGATCCACAACCTCAGCTTGAGACAGTTTCGGCTTATAGCCATCCTGATTTCTAAATGGTAGTTATTTTTTGTTCACCCTTGACATGACCTCTCTCCTCAACCCGTTATCCCTTCGTAAGTTCCAGTTGCTAGCTATCCTCCGGGCTTACATACCTCCTTTATCTCTGTCGAAATAGTACCCGTCAGTATGAAGGTAACTTCCTGCATGACTCTGACGGCTAGTTACCCTTCAGGTCTGCATTCCACGTGCTTATCGGAATAGTACCCGGTAGGACGAGGTTACCATCCTCTGACATATAACGGTTGTCACACGTTAGTCTTATCCTATCTAGTCATCTTCCTTGTCAACTACCTTACCTTTATAACTGAACAAGCATTGTCAAGGCCTTCTGGACAAGCAGAATAGTCATGAAAATAACCCACCTCGACAAACTGAACAAGTTGCAGAGTTTTTAGAATTCCTTCTTTTGATAAATCGTCTGAGGTACATCACTCCAGAGGGCCAGGAATAGTGCAATACGGAAAGAGCTCCAGCTCTCCTTTGTGTCGGAGTTCATAGATCGAAGGCACATCGAGTTCTTTGGTAGGCTGAAGGCCTGTGCAAATCTACTATACGGAGAAATCGCTCCTACACCAAGAATTGAGAGGTAGCAGATCACTATCCCCCTTGTCGATGTTCTCACCAAGATAAATACTTCTGACTCCGGCCATAATTTTAACCCCCGTCGTCAGTGGACATGGTTCCCTTCCTTATAAAGCCATTTAACAACAGAAGGATGTTTGTATCTATGTTATATATTTAGATTGAATGAAGTCTTTATATATTGTATTTGATTGTAAATAAACTTAGGAGTCACGGAAAAATAAATCAGTCATTAAGTTGTGTTCATACGTTCTAATTCACACTCCTTTCTCTCTCTCTCTCTCTCTCTCTCTCTCTCTCTCTCTCTCTCTCTTTTTTTTTTTTTTTTTGTAAGTTTCTGGTGAATCACAGTTTTCAATTGATAGCTGGACATTGTGGACTATTGGGCTATACAATGTAGACCCAATATAATGTTCAAAGGTTATAATCAAATTTACCTCTTCACCATGGCTCTACTAAAAGAATCATCCGTGGTATTTCATTCCAGTATCGTCGCCAGATTTATGCTAAAAAAGATATTGGAAATCATTGGCAACTGCTACAGGGAATGTCGGCACACCTAGGAATCAAACAATGGTTCTGTTAGTTCATTGGCAACACAACTACATCCACAAAACACCTTCCCTATAGTATCAGATAACAGGACATCATTTTTCATTTGTAACCATGATATAACCTTCAGGACATCTGACACAATTTTCATGTTTGAAAACTCCTGAAAGGAAACAGGTAAATTGTACTGTAATGCTAGATCACAAATGAACAGACTTTACAAATTAAAAATGTTAACGAATTACGTTAATAATGATTTAGTAGAATTGGGTTTGGATGTTCATCACTGGAAGGATGTATGTAGAGAGCGATTAGTGGTATCGGCTTCGAACCTCCATGTTCGTTTGGCCTTTTATTATTATACAATCATCATATGGGTATCAAAATAGATGTTGAAAGTAACCAGAGCGTTGCTATGGCAACTTAATTATAAATTATAAATTTGAGTTAGTAAAATATAACTATTTGTAGATTTAAGAAGTACTTCAAATATTATTTTAACAAAACTTTTTTTTTTCAGCTATGAAACAATGTCCATTAAAAATGACAGTTTAACGTAAGTACCAGGTCATTCAAAAAGTCCTGTCGTTTTTT
>NW_027115007.1:670453-674969 GCF_000696795.3 Halyomorpha halys
AAGTTGTATTGAACGGAATTAATTAGCAAACACTCTAGAATCAAAATAAACAACGAACAAACGAAAAACGACAGGACTTTTTGAATGCCCTGGTATTTTATGTAAATACATTTTCAATACTTTAAAAGGTAGCTAGCTGAATTTATTTTGGATAGCCTAAACTACTAATTACGAGGTCTTTGAAATACGAAATAAAGTTCGTCAATGTTATGAAAAATAAGTGAATCCAACAAGTACTAGAAGAGAATATTTTGTACTTTATCTGGTCAGGATAATTATTTTTGAATAAAAATCCTGTAGTATTGTATTTTCGAAAGCTTGGAATACTCCTGTTGTTTTTAATATAGTTAAACTGATTAGAATAAATGATAATTCCTATAAAAAATACACATAATATAAAAATGTGCAAATACGTAATTTTTCGAATCCGCAATTTTTTTTAGATTACCAACAATATATTACAGTATATTACATCATACATAATTTATTTTTAATTTAATTATTATATTTTTTTTTACAATTGAAGATTTTTTTTTTACAACCAACAATAGGACGATGTTGAATAACATTTATCACTTTCTTGTAAGAAATCAATGTTTATATAGACAGAAAATCAGCATTAACTTCTAAAAAGAAGTTTGTTTTGTGAAGAATCAAATATAAAGGTTGACAAAACATTAATACAATCTAGTGTGATTCTTAAAGGGATAAACAAATACAATATATCGTTACTTAACTGGAGATCAAATACTTTTTTCTAAAATATAAAATAGGAAAATATAAAGAATATATTTAACGTTAAATTTTGATAACACTTAAGATTATGACTATGTCAAAGACCAGCTTAATAATTGGAATATTTAGTATAAATAAAATTCTATTAGTACAAAGCAACTTATTCTTATCGAATTTTTAAACATGATAAAAAATAAAGAAGAAATGATATGAATTTGTTTGGAGGTAGTTGCTAAAAGACAAGACTGATAGGGCTGTCAGTTTGAAGCCCGTCGAAAGACAAATTAAAAACTCGTTAGCTTAAGCCATCTCTCGTACGCTACTTTAAGTGAATAATTGAGACACTCTCGAATTTACTTCTAATCTCTGGAAGTCATGTTTAACAAACCTTTGATAAATAATTTTTTTTTTAACAATAACAAGAATGTAGTATTCCAGCTCGTGAGGATTGGGTTTAATTTCCTGTTGAACCCACTTCATAAATATTTTAAATTCTATTCAGGCTAGAAAATATCGAACTACAAATTAATATTATGCAGAAGGTGCAGTACTCCGATTAAAATTAATCTTGATTAAAACGGTATTGGAGAGTTTTTATATTAGAGAAAGGAATTAAAGGGCTAAGGAAAATTTAATATAGTTCTATCTAATTTAAAAACAGTTGAAAAATAGCATATAGCTAAATGATTGGAACGTAAAAAAAAAAAAAAATAGATCTGTTGAAAAACACCGGAATGTTAATTAAAAGCAAACTCATTCTAGAACTGCTTTGCTATCGTTCAACGTTAGTTAGTAGTTTGTTTCAATAGCTTTAAAGTTTTAACTTGTGTAGATTTGTAGTTCCATCTAAAAAAAAAATAAATAAATAAAAATAATACTTGTGTAGCTGTTTTAATCCAAAATAACAAGTTAACTAATTGTTAGTATATTTCTGCATCACATATATAACAAATGTAAACTTCACTTACATTTAATGTATATTCAAGATATTGTTTAGTAAATAAGTTTACCTTTATCTATTGTATTAAATTGTTGATGCTTAAATGGGGATAGTTTTTTTCCGAAACGTGCAATAAAGTAAAATGAATTACTATTACTGTTGTATTAACAGTACTATTTTGGCCTGAAAATGGGGTAGGAAGATATAATATTGGAAATTTTTTTTTATTTATTTTATTTCAGATCGGCCTGGTGGGCCTTATATGGTTACTTTTTCATTTTTTCATTTAGTTTCATTTAGTTAAGACACCCTTAACTATAAACAATGTTATAGTTATAAGAAACTAAGATAAAAATAATGTTTCTTAATAAAACAGAAAAGTTTTTTTGTTTTTTTTATTGATATTTACAACTGTATAAAAAATATACAAGTAAACAAGTAAATTTGATCATAATGACATAATGATATGATAGAGCATGTAGAGAAACTACCCAGTAGTAGAACTCTAAAAACAGTTTACAATATAAGGTCACGACGCCATCTTCTTTTCAGGCACCTCGGAGGATTGCCAGGAATGGAAGAGGAAGCAAGGTTAGAAACTAGTGGGTTTGGGTGGTTAGGGAGTAAAACAGAAAAGTAAAATTAATAACTAAAAATAATGACATTCGTAGAACTAACAAAACAAACATATGCCCCCTAATCATAAAAAAAGAAGTTAATTTAAAAAAAAAAAGACGAAAAGAGGAAATATAATAATAAATAAAATAGAAACCGTGTGAATAATAGAATTAATAAATATAAAATTTATAACAGAATCTCCTGCAGCAGCCTGGGCTTCAGTCTTCGGGTTGAAGTTGGGTTTCCTAAGTTGTTGGTGACTGCTCTTTTAGCTGTCGGTAGATATATTTGTAAAATTTACTAAAAGTTTTCTTGGCTTAAACACTTTTGATTTTGGCGAAAATAGCTCTATGATCTCCTATTAATTCCGAATTCCTTTGATGATTCTTCCTCTTTGAAATAATAAAAATTTGAAATAATAAATATTTGAAAACAAACCGCTAAGAGGACAAAGTTAAAAAAAAAAAATAATGCAGCCCTTCTGCAAAAGAGATTTACAGACGTCATCTTAGCAGACAAATTTAGTGTAAAGAGCATTCACCTGATGAATTTATGGGCTACCTAACACTATAAATCCATAAACGTTTACAATAAAAATTTAAAAAACTTTAATTTATACACTTTAATTCTGATAAGACCATATAATAAAAATTTTGGGTTCAGACCAAAAGATACGTCAGAAATAAATTACTTCATATTTTTTTTTTGTTTTACATATTTTTATTAGAAATTTGTAACACTATAGTTATCACTTTAAATAATTTAATACGGGCATGAGGATTTATATATAAATTATATTATCAATAGGCCTGCCAGTGGTCTTTTATCTTAGATATAGTCATCTTTTAAAGCTTAGGATGAATGATTCTGTCTTTATGCTTCTGTGATACTTCAGAAAGAAAGAAAACATTTAAAATTTTTTATTGTAAATACAATGCTTCTAGAATTTAGAATCACATGCTTACTAATACAATCCTTGAAAGAAATAGAACAAAAAATAAACTACTTATTTTAAAAACGATTTTATTATTATAGGAAACATTCAATGGAATAATATATGTTTCTAGCAATTTCACACTGCATTATTGTATTATATTGGGTAAAGTCTAACTTTTAACATTAATATAATGCCCCCCTTTTATCATTATTTAATTTAATTTGCTCAAAAGTAATCCTTACAAAGCTTCTAAGATACGTATTTTCTTATTATTGGTTTGATGTTATTAATCCTTTTGGCACTAGGTAGGTGATGATATTTTAGAAAATAGATGGTGGGGTGGTATTAGTACTTGTATCTTGGCGAAAACTACTTCAATTAATTAATAAGGCACTTTCAATTCTTAATTAGGAAGATATCACGAATAAGGATAAATTGAAATGTGATCATTCTTTAAAAATAATAGAGAATCTTGTATATATAAACAAGTAGCTTTACCAGGTAACCAAATTCAACAGCATAGTTCGATAGCGGTACTATTGCTGTAATTCGACACCTAAAAATATACCTTTCTCTGTGATTGAATTATTTAAAAGTTGTGCAGGAAAAGAGAAAATCTTCTAATCCACATACATCAGTGGAAATTTAACATTTAACTGAAAAAAAAGTATTTAAGTAAAAAGTAAGAACTCACTTTAAAAGATCTTTGACATAAAATAACCTAGAATAAATATGGTTTCAAAGTTATTTTGAGATGACCCATAGATATTGACACGGGCATGAAAATTTAAATTGATTAGTCAATTGAAATGGACGGTCTGATAAAAATAACGAATTGGCAGGAGGAAGGAAATAAAGGCGGGTAGCTCATGTCTCCCCTTTCCGGGCAGTTAATCTAGAAGCTCCTTGTCCAAACTTTTTTTTTCCAGACTGGAGATAATTCCATTAGGGCTGGCCACTGGACACAATGAGGGACTCATGCCACTGAAGAAGAAAATCCACCGTAACGGTAACTCCACCTCCAGGTGCTCCGTCGGGATAATTAAAAGAAGACCCTAAGTCTTACGGTCCGTCTCCTCTGACCTATTCTTAATGTCACGGCCAGCTACTGCTCTTTCAAATGGCCACCGTCCAGGACTTTAAAGTATACATTTCTGACTGGCAATATATTTATTTTTTCATTAATTGAATGTAACACAATTAATGGCTAAATAGCTTGTAAAATTTTATTTTTATTTCTTAAATATTCATCATATTTTCTTCTAAAATTAATAAATCATCATTAT
>NW_027115007.1:675077-675842 GCF_000696795.3 Halyomorpha halys
ATATATATTTATATACATCCTTTTTTCTGACCTCCTAGAGAAAAAAAATAAAATAAACAAACAAATAAATATATACAAATGAAAATGTATGTACATATGATTGGCAAACTAAAATATCTTCTTCTTCTTCGGCATTATAAGATAGGCTTAAAAAAAAACAAAAAAAAACATATATATTAAAGTGTGATTTATATTATTTGAGTTAAATTTGGGACATTCACTGAGAAGATAAATAGTTAAAAATTTTATTTTAAATCTGTATTCAAGATTTTTATTGAATTTTTAATTGAATCTTACCCCTAAGAATATCGAACACAGAGTATTTGAGGCCAACAACCTTAAGGAGTCCCAGAAAACAAAAATGGGAAGCTGATGTGTGCTTCCTTGCATTCTTTTTTATATATCCTTGATACAGATTAGGATAGAAAAATGAGTTTAGTGTCAACATGTTCCATTAACATACCAGGAAAATCGAAAAAAAAGTAATAAACAATAAGTGCCTTTTTTCTGGAATCAATCGGTCGGTACTTTCATTCTGAAGGAAACTGGAAGTTAAAACAAAAAATCTTTATCTAAAGTACCTTTAATGTTTTTTATTTGCAATAATATAGTATATCACAGTTTTATTATTAGTAATGAAAAATAGATACATTTAAACTATAGGTTATTATCTTAAGGAGACAAAAGGAAAAATATTATTCACTCACATTTTTTCGAAATTTAGAATAGTAATATAGGAAAGCCAAATGTTTATAAATAAATATA
>NW_027115007.1:675897-682638 GCF_000696795.3 Halyomorpha halys
TATATGTAACTTACAAAGTCGTAGAAAATAATGGTCAATGAAAAAAAAAATAAAGGACTGACTCAGAAAGTTTCATTGATACCTGGCGGTGGCATGTACAGATAATTTTTCCATTCCACCAGTCTGATAATTTTTTTTTTTTTATTTTCATATAACGTATATAGGATGTTTTCTGTTGTAAGGATGATTAATTCAATAAAATCATTCTTATTATTTTCAATACTGATTCTATTGCTATTGGTTAAACAATTAGTAATTAAAATCAGAATTTAAATTAGATTAAACTGCTGTACTTTTATACTTCTAAACTTTTACAAAAGGAAAAAAATTAAAATTTTGCAATTAGAAATTATGTCAAGCGAAGGCTCATTCGGAAAATCAGTTCGAAAAAATCTGTTCTGAAATAAATAAGGAATACGTTGTGTGATGCACGCACCAATTTTAGAAAACATGATAATTATGTTACATTATAAGCATCTCTTAAGCGGAGATCCACGACTAATGGTGTCCCTATCCTAGTGTCCCACGGAATCACACAAGTTTTATAACATGCTTGTATTATATCTAGTGTATTTTTTTATAGACACCCCCCAGTATATTTTAAGTAAATTAGGTTATAATATTAAGTATCTTTCGTTAAATTAGTTATTCACTGTAAAAATATTGCATTACAGTAAGCAATTAAAAAAGTGAGATTTCTGAAATGAGAGGCGTGTGCTTACATTCTATACTAATCTTCAAAAGATTAGATCAATTGGATTTTTCCCGAACAGTCGTATATTAATTAAAACCACTACCGGCGATTGTAACAAACGTTGGAGCCTATACGTTATTGGATGCACTTGGCAGATAAAGCAAAGCATTGTTAAAACAGATTGTTTAGTGAGTTTTCTGATAGAGTTCAACCGATTGGAAGTTTAATCCAATGGGTTATCAGTGTTTTCTGAATACACATCTAGTTTAACTACGTACACACGTAATTGAAGTATGCAAGGGCAAACACTATTGAGATTATTCGATTAAAGTTGGAGGGAATTCGTGAGCTATAACGAGCGGCTAGGAGAGGTTGGCTAGGATTGATAAAGTTACTAACTGCTCCTGTCCCTCCTGATTAACCATAAATACAATTACAGCTAGCTCCTCAGAGTTGGCTAACTGCTTGTCGACTTGACAAACGTTAGTAATTAATGTTAAACCGGCACGTCTTGGCCGCTCATCTTCCAACTGGACCAAGCCTAAACTAGTCACCCCCAACGTCATCAAATAAATCATTACGTCCATATAAGATGCCTTGAGCGGTAAGTAGGACAAGGACTTTAAATAAGGAAAGGACTTCATTGTAAAAAGGACTTCATTATAAACAAATTTGAATTGCATCAATTAAAAAAAAAATCCAATGCTGTAGGGGGCAACGCCAAACGTTCACTATTGAGAAGAAATTTCATTCTGGTCAAAAAGAGATGGTCACATACTCCTATCCGAGCAACTACATGAATAGAGAGGAGGAGGGCACTACCTCCATATTGTTGAAAAGGTCTGCATGAGATCTTAGAATATTCTAATGTTTCGGCCACATGATTCAGGTCAGTCTTTGCTGGAATTAGTAATGTGGTTCAGCAGTGCTCGAAATATGTTTATATGTTGTGGATACATTTAACTAGGTTTAGGAAACAGTCAATAGGAAAACTTTAACGGGGAAAAATTGTATTTAATAAAAAAATAAAAACATTTATTAGAAGAATGCTTTGTTTTCACAATCATTGCTGCTAAAATACTGTGTAACATAAAAATCAATCTATGATAAGACATAATATTAACATATTTTTAAGTACATAAACCAAGCAGTACACGATTTAACGGCCCCACTGACAAGTGGAAAGGGATGAAAACTGGTTGTGAGAAATAAGTCCCCAGTTGCGGTTGAGCCTTCGCGGTTGTCTCCGCAATAAATCAGCAAACCACTAAGAGAATATACAGGGGATAGATGACAAGGGGTGGTCCATCTCTATTGCGGAATTAAATAAATATTCCTTATCATTATTCATGTTTCCGCTCTTAAAAAAAAAACAAAAAAAAAAAAAAACAAGGCCTCTCTTTTCAGTGGGATAAACAGTATATTTAAAACTTAAGTACTTATGGGATTTCCGCAATATCATAAAATAGATCAATATTAATTAAATTACTACATAATTAAGACCAAAACATTTTATTGATGGAATACAAATAATCGTTGAAAAAATTCACACAATTTTTTTTTTTTAAATAATTTATTTATTGATATTTACAACTGTATACACATATATACAACATGTAAATTTGCTGTAGGTGACATAATGACATGATAAAAACATGTGGAGAATCTACCCACTGATAGAACTCCAATAACATTTCTAGAGAAGAAGATCTCGAGGCCATCTTCTTTTCAGACCCCTAGGAGGATTATTAGGTAATGAAGGAGAAGCCAGGTTAGAAACAAGTGGATTTGGGTGGTTGAGAAGTTTATTATGGAAGGAACGGTATCTGGTTCTGGCCAAATCGGCAACATATGGAATATTGAGGTCCTGATGGATGACTTGATTTGTGACATAGTAAGGAGCATTAAGGATTTTACGAAGGATTTTGGACCTTAAGGATTGGATTCTGGAGGAATTTGATGGTTTAGTGGAGCCCCAAAGCTCAACTCCATATGTCCAGACAGGCCTTATAATAGTCATGTAGATCAGTCTTTTGTTATGGATTGGCAATTTAGACCGTTTGTCTAGTAAATGTTGCAATAGTCGGAATCTACGAGCAGTTTCTTGTCTTTTTAGTCTTGTATGAGGATTCCATGTCAGTTGTTTGTCGAGATGTAGTCCTAAGTAACCAATCTGTTCGACAGGAATAAGTGGGGTATTATTAAAGGATATTGTAGGGGAAGAGGTCATGGGTTTACGTCGAAGGGTAAATGTGATTTGGTGGGATTCACACAATTTAAGCACGAAAACTCAAAAATGCTACACAAAAATCATTTTAATTACTTATATACTATTTTATGTATAATCTATAAATCAATTTATGAGAAGTTTCGTAGTAATAATCCTATCAAGAAGTTACTGAATTTTAAATTCTAGTCCGACACATCTTGTAAACATCTTTATCATTGTTTTTTTCCATTCAAGGAAGAGAATAACTGAACAAAGTCGGGAGTACTTTTGAGATCCTCCAAATCGCCGAACAGCTTGGTATGTTTGGAAGATGTGTTCAGTAGTCTGTCTTGCTTCTCTAATATTCACACTAAGGAGTCAGACTAATTTTATATTTTTTGTGTAGGTGTACGTTGAATCTATTATATACAGTTCTATGCTAGAAAATCAAAACCTGTCCCTTCATTGAAAGGAAATAGATTGGATCCTTGGGTTTGAAGTCTGGGTGCTGATAGTTCAACCATTGCTGAACAGGTCTTTATTAATGGCATAAGCTTCCTCCAATCGAGGAATGGTGGTGATTTGGTGTAATTTGGACCCCTTCTTTAAAGGTTTATCAACCAGTTCATTTCCAATTATTCCAGAATGTCCAGGAATCGACTGCGGCAAAAATTGCTTATAGAAAATATTCCAACTCATTGGCAATCCCGTACTGGTACTCCTGGTACTACTGGTAATCCCCGTTTTCCACTTGGGCTCATAAGAACCGAGCCTGTCAGTTAAAAATACGATTTGTATAATTCCATTTCCATTTACAGCTGAACTATTCTAAAGTGAGTTCATAAATTCAAGATCTGGAGTTCTGATTTCAAGTTGATTCTGGTAAGTCTTCTTTGTTTTACCCGGAATCTATGTGAGTATGGGTTTAGAATATTAATATTTTCGTATCCATCTTCTGGTCTTGTGTTAGAACAGTGAGGGTGGTGGTACATTCAAAAGCATTGTTCTAGTAGAGTGTACTCAAGAAGTTAATTTCAATTCAGTGATATGGGCTGAAGGAATAAGAACTTATAATCAATTTTTTTAATAAATGTTTATGTGATAATGGCGTTTAGTATTATTTCCATGGATCTTAATTAAAATTACTAACCAGACTATAAGGATTTTAAAAGAAAATCCTTATGAAACTTATTGAAGCAAAACTTTTTTAGGCGCGGAGAGCAAATTGGACTGGATCTGACGAAAAAGTGTAATGCTTCCCTTTCTTCTATGTGTATGCGCCTGGACGACTCTCCCGATGATCCTTCCTAATGATAAATACCAAGGCGTGGTAGGGTGAATGGTTATTATTCATTCTTATTCGTTATAAAACGGCATAGGTTACATGGTACTATAGTTGTTTTTAAACTTTTACTATTTGATGTTGTATTTAACAATATTTTCAAAGATAGTGATCAACAAAACGAGAGAAGTGAAAAACATAAGTTCTTCTTAATGAGGTCTTAATAGCTAACCGCAGATTAATATAAGTGGAAGATAATAAATGCATTTTTTAATTCTTATTTTCAAATACGGATACACAGACCATTAGGCACTAGTTTTTATTTGGTTTATATTATTATTATATTTTAAATTCACTATTAATCAGCGTAACCTTTCGCAGAGGCAATATCGTAACCATGAAGGTCTACTGAGGTGCGATTATTGCTATTTGAAAAACTTACGAGACACGTCTAAAATATATATTTTTAATTCTTCTCTTTAAATACCTATACTTGTATACTTTATCATATAGCTTAATTACTTTAAATACTTAATTATCTTTATACTGTTAAAAGAGAAAAAGTGCATGTTAAGAATTCAAAGAAAATTATTTTCTTTTTATTTTCATTTGCTTTAATTCTATTTAGTTAACATTTAAATTAGTTTAAGTAATAAGAATGACATTGAAGTGAACGAAACACTGAAAATATATAACAATTGGAGAAGATTACGGAAGTAGAGAAGAGAACCCCACTAATACCTTAGTCTCACAACTATCGCCATTGTTGTTAGTTCATATGAACTGGCTGCGACGTTTTTCATCACTCAGGCTTTGGTTAAGTAGATAGTATGATCGCTTGTCTCTGTGTTAACATATTTTACTGCCATAGAGTGCTATCGCAGTGCACATCATAGTGTTATCACAGAGGAGAGAGTAGAAGTATAGGCCAGGAGGACGCCACGCAACACCACACCGCAGTTAACAGTTCGCACTCCCCTGGAGACTTAAGTATAGTTTAGTTTTTTTTCCTGTAAATTTTAAATATATTTTTCATTTGTTATTTCTTTGTTAATTTCAGTTTTATTTATTAAAGAAAATTACACTGTATGAAGCGTTTCATGCAACCTATATTAAACAAATCAAACGTAAATTTGTCGACTCTACTTTAATGTCCGGGTAGAGACTGTGATCGAATAAGTTTTTGTCCCTCTTCCCAACAGAGTATATATAGAAATAGTAGGGACCATTAGACAAAATTCATCTCTTTAAATACATTGACACATTCCATCAGAATTTTTTAATGAAAAATTCAAGTTAAAATTGAACAATTGATTGAATCAGGTACAACCATCGACGGAGTTTTCTCTCGTTATTGAAAATTACAGTCCAAGTTATTTGTAACAAACTTAAGCTATCACAATACCATTATATCTCTCTATGAGTATGAATTAATTTAAATCTATAAAAGAAATATTTCATTTTACTATAAAGGGTTTATCTCAATCAAATATCACTTCCTAATCCGGAAATAATTAATTCTTTAACAAATGCTAGAATCGAAGTGTTTCGACCACTAGGGCCATTTACAAAGTTAGTAGATTACAATTGGCATATTCACAAAGTTACAAAGTGAGAAAGTTACAAAGTGAGAAAGTTACAAAGTGAGAAAGTTACAAATTGACAATTACAATTACAATTGTTTGCGACTTTAGCGCACTTGCTCAACCTCCACTGACTCACTACCAGTGATGCGGCGAGAGGGATGCTCTGGGATCTTGTGAGCTCTACTCTACCCCTCACACGTTGAGGATAGAGCAGGCTCAGGGATCCTCAGGTCGATTGTGTAAATATTGTATATTACAGTGTAAATGTGACTAGAGACTATGTTATTTTATTTATTTATTTTTCATACAGATAGTTTGATTATGTTCATTTTGTTTATTCTTCTGTTTGTATATATTTTAAGAGAGTTTTTTTTTTTTTTTATTCATTTATTTTATTTTATTTTAGTACGTATGAGATCATTTATCACTTTTACTTATTGCCCACAACTGTGTGACAGATTGTAATATCTATCAATAAATAAAAAGTAGTACAAAAAAAAAATTACAATTACATATTTACAATAACAGTTTACATTTTACAAATGTAATTAGAATTGTCGTAGTTAGTAAATTAATATATTCAATTTTGCATCCACTTATCTATGCTGGACAGTTAGATTATGTGATCATAAATATTTATGATTTTTAGAAAGTGAAAAAGTTTTGTTATTCTTTTGGGATCTTCTCTCAATATCTCCTGTAGATCTGAAGAGAATCGGTGTGGTTCGTGATTAATACATTCAGTGAAAATGTGTCTAACGTGAGATCGTTTCCGCAGTAGCGACACATCAGAGCGTTTTCTTTTTTCATGAGATGAACGTGAGTGAGTCGAGTATGGCCTATCCGAAGACGGGTTAATACTACATCATATCTCCGTAGCAGATTCAACACGCTCCTCTTAAAACACGTACCTTCAAACGCTCTCCGGCTCCCTGGATCAACCCAGAAATAAGAAATTTAATGAGAAAAC